>NC_047107.1:51210743-51513243 GCF_902500255.1 Thalassophryne amazonica | reverse complement strand
CCTTTTCTGTGTTAAACCGACCTGTTATGGTCTTCTGAAACAGTTGATAGATGTATTTTATAACTTAAAAACGGGACCGATGCTAATGCGTTAGCATGTCTATGGCATTTTCAATGTTAAAAGTTAGCATTAAGCAGTTGCAGCTGTCATCATGTTCGGGTGCATTTGTTTTCAAATTGTAATATTTCTTAAATTTATTTTTGTTTATATATTAATAATCTAATGATTATATACAATTTTAGAGAAAGAGACAAAAAGAACCTGAATAGAAACACAACAGAAAATATAAAAGCAACTAACAATGAACATACAGAAATAAATAAATACATACAGAAATAAATAAGTGTTTCCTGTGAACACCTAGTGACTCTTACACCTCCATTTCATCCCTGTCTTATTTAAGTTTAATGACAATTTGTTTTGGTCAAACCATATTTTCAATTTGTTAATTTCTTCAGTGATTTCCTCCAGAACGATCTGCCAAGCTAGAAAACTGCTACATCCTAGTAAGAGCAGAATACTACTGGAATGAATGTGAATAAGGAAAGTTGTTTATTTTTTTCCTCACCTAAATGGATGCTGCACTCACTCCAGTTTATCATCTGGAATAGTCCCAGATTGCATTTCAGAGCTTCTAGAATTGAAACCTTTTCATGCAGATGCAATGATAGAACCCAGTCTGAATTAATAACTTCAAAGCGAAACACTGTTTTGTTTATTTTTATTTATGTCCAGAGATCAAGGATACAGTGACCAATATCATATTTATTTACTTTAAGACTCAATGAAATACATAGAAAACCTGTAAAGCCTACTTTTTGTACAAAATTCACAAGGTATTGATAAGGGAATCGATAAGGAATCGGATTGATAAGCAGAATCGATAATGGCATCGATATTGATAAAATCTTATCAATACCCATCCCTATTCCTGAACCAGCTAGAACAAACAAATATCCTTCCTAACTGGTTATATGCCAGACCTGTATGTGGTGCTGTAACGCTGCTATGAAAAACAGAGAAGACGATAGAGGGGACTGTAGCAGGCAGCAGAAGCTATAACTTTTGAAAAGGGGACTCAGATTCTATATTGAATTTCTTTATTGTCCCTTTACAGGACAATAAAGAAATTCTGATTCTGATTTAAACTAAAGAGGAAAAGAGGGTCTGTGCTGATCACCTGAAATAGATTTATTGTGCATGTTCTGCCCTCCCTGAATGTAAGTGTTTAGTTTGGCAGACAGGTAAACAGTTCTCCAAATGAGAGACGAAGTCTTCCAGGTTCAGCCTGTTTAATTCTTGCCTCACACTTGAAGGTACTGTAAAACTGAAATACACAAAAAGAAATGTATTAAAATAAAATATTTTTAGTTGCAGAGGTGTGTTCAGTCATGTATACAGATATAACACAGTACTTAAAATGCTCCTAAATGTGGCTAGCATTATTGCTACAAACACTTAAATATTAATAGCACATCTTCTTAGCTTGATGCTAACACATAGTGGGAAATGCCATAGACAGGTTAACAGAAATTAGAATTGCGACCAAAATAATTTTATCTTTATAAAATGACCTTTAACTAAACATATTTGGCATAAAACAACACATGTAGTCATACTCACAGAGATATATTTCCAAAACTCTGTGGAAACAAGGTAAAGCTGCTGTGCTACTTTAGTCTGCTGCTCTGCTGCTTCAGCTCTCAAGTCTAACCAACTACTGAAGCCCAATGGTGGCAAACTTCAAACTCAAATTCAGAACAACTTTAACAATAGTGCCACCTCTTGGCAAAAACGTGCATGTCAGCCATAAGAAAGGCTGCACAGTGCATTTAAAGGACATGTTGCACCAAAATCATAACAATTAAGATTTAGACTGTTAGTGACCATCCAATGATCCACCGGGATTGCTTTGTGCACTTCTGTGACTGGTTTCAAAGTATACAGCATTCACATTAAACAGCTGCGGAGACTTCCAAAAACTTGAGTACTCGCGTGTTTCTGACAGTGGTGACGTAGCTATTAGAAACATCCCAGCGCATGCTTGAATGGATTGTAGCTGCTAATTTTAAGAACTGAGGCACAGATTAATTCCAAAGTTTACACAAGTGTGATGTTGTGTTATGATGACTCGTGTTTAAGTGCTAACTGTTAATTTTGATGCAGTTACGGTAAACGCAGCAGCCCTAAGAATGTTTAGTGCACCTGCGGCCTTCTTTGTCTTTCGGCTGTTTCCATTAGGGGTCGCCACAGCAGATCAGTCGTTTCCGTCTCACCCTGTCCTCTGTGTCTTCCTCTGTCACACCAACCACCTGCATGTCCTCCCTCAGCACATCCATAAACCTCCTTTTTGGCCTCCCTCTTCTCCTCCTGCCTGGTGGATCCATCCTCAGCATCCTTCTCCCAATATACCCTGGGTCCCTCCTCTGCACATGTCCAAACCATCTCAATCTCGCCTCTCTGACTTTGTCTCCAAACTGTCCCACCTGAGCTGTCCCTCTGATATGTTCATTCCTAATCTTGTCCATTGTTGTCACTCCCAAAAAGAATCTCAACATCTTCAGCTCAGCCACTTCCAGCTTTGCCTCCTGTGTTTTGTTAGTGCCACCGTCTCTAAGCCGTACAACATGGCTGGTCTCACTACTGTCTTGTAAACTTTCCCCTTCACTCTTGCTGATATTCTTCGGTCACAAATCACTCCTGCCACCTTTCTCCACTCACTCCACCCTGCCTGCACTCTCTTCTTCATCTCTCTACCACACTCACCATTACTTTGAACAGTTGACCCCAAATATTTCTGTGTAGGCTCTCAGTTGTCCAGGTGGTTTCCATAGTAGAGAAGCTTGAATCTTCGACTGGACTGGGTTGTTTGATGCGAGGACGTTTTGCTTCAAATCGCAGAAGCTTCCTCAGCTAAAATTCTTGCTCTGGTAGTCTGACTTTTGTCTTGACTCTTGTAGAGAAGAATAAACAGAAGCCACAAAAGCTGGAGTTTTAAACCTAACCAGACCCCTGCTACCGAGAGGCAGACTGCTAAGGCTAGTGACTAAACAATAGCTCTAATTAGCACCTATTGTGCTCTAGTTAGCACCCTCCTAATGACAGGGCAGCTGTCCCTCCTAACGATGGAACGGACGCCTCTCCTGATGGCTTCCTTGACGACTCTCCTGATGACGTGAATAACTCATTACCATGAACAAAAGACTGAAACTGCTTTGACCTGAGTACCCCATTGTAAACAGGGGACAAAGCGTGTCTCAGACCCCCTCCCCGGTTAAGGCTGGGTTTCAACTGTTTCACATAGAATGCCTCCTTGACCCCTCTCTCAAACCATTTCTTCTCTCTGGCTAAGATTTTAACTTCCTTGTCCTCAAACGTGTGGTTAGTGTCTTTAAGGTGGAGATGAACTGCAGACTGAGGTCCACTGGCACCCTCGCTGCGGTGCTGGTATAGCCTTTTGTGTAAAGGTTGCTTAGTCTCACCTATGTAGTGTTTGTTACAGTTTTTCTGACATCTGATAGAGTACACTACATTGCTCTGTTTGTAACCAGGGATCCTGTCCTTAGGGTGAACTAATTTCTGTCTCAAGGTGTTAACCGGTTTAAAGTAAACTGGGATTTTGTGCTGTCTGAAGATCCTCTGTAGTTTTCCGCTACTCCTACTACATAAGGGCGTAGGGGAAAATCCCCAAATCCCTTTTCAATTGATGAAGACATTGTGAAAGAGATACGAAGGGAGTATCAGGAACTCAGAAAGATACTCCACTGAACTTTCTTGTACAGGACTATTGACGTTGTATTTCCATGGTTGATGGACAAGATTGATCAATGATCGTGAGGTGGTGTTGGGGGGGAGGGCTTGTCAACAGTTTTCACAGAGTTACTAATGCTTACTCGGCAGTCTTCACTTCAAAAACTTAAGGTTTTAGTGCACTGCAGTGTTCTTGGTGAACATGTAACATGAGTAATGTAACATGAGTAACACAACTTGTATTCTTTTAATGTCTATAAAGACAAATGTTAGTCTGTTATAATTTGTTTGTTATTTTGAAGAGGTTATTAATAATAATAGTTATAATAGATCATTTTGCTCTGTCCTCTGTCATTTAACAAGAAGGTGAAAGCAAACTTAAGTAAAAAAAAAAAAAGCCATGTGATCATTGCGTAACGTGACTAATGGTGAAAAGTGCCCAGCAAGGACAATGAAGAAAGATCTTTCCCATGTTGTGCTTTGTGAATGTAGAGACTGGTGTTTAGTATTCACCATGAAAAAATACAAATGTTCAGTCCAGTCATAAAAGAGGGAGACACCTTTATTCAAGCATCTGTTGTTTTAAATGTAATGTGAGTAACGCTGGACTTGCCCTTCTGAATGTAGTAAAGTAAATTTGCAAGCCCAGATCTGTCATTCAACGGAGAAATCTTCATTTAAAAATGACAAATTTACAGCTAAAATTTAGCCCTCTGCAAAACTGTCAGTACATCTGGGACGTTGCCGAAACGTCAAAGAGAAGACCCTATCCCAGCATGCATTGCGCACGCCAACTGTAATTTGTGGATTTACGTCAGTTTGCATCTCTTACAAAAGCACCTTTTTATTGTCTTATACGGAAGGATCGACTTTTTTAAAAACTTCATATTGTCTTGCGGTACGTTTGGTGAGTATACGAGGTCTGTTAGAAAAGTATCAGACCTTTTTTTTTTTTTTTCAAAAATCTAATGGATTTGAATCAAGCGTGCTTGCATGAGCCAACCTTAAACCTTTGTGCGCATGCTTAAATTTTTTCACGCCTATCGATTGCGTCAGTTGCTGGCAAGCAGCATTTGTGTGAGGTCGTGTGTAGTGCTCTCGGCGGTTTTCATTGCAAGGAAAATGACGGAACGACTGGAGTAGCGCTACTGCATCAAATTTTGCCAGAAACTGGGCAACAGCCAGGTGGAAACCATTCGGAAGATTCAGACGGCTTTCGGTGACGATGCTATGGGCATCACACAGATTAAGGAGTGGTACAACCGGTTTAAAGACGGCCGCACAACGGTGGAGAGCGAGCCACGCTCTGGTCAGCCATCAACATGCTGAAATGACCAGGTCATTGCCAAAGTGAACGCTGTGGTGATGCGGGACCGTCGTGTGACTATCCGAGAAATTGCGGAAGAGGTGGACATCAGCAATTTTTCGGCACATTCCATTGTGACAGAAAATTTGGCCATGAAAAGAGTGGCGGTGAAATTCATGCCGAAGCTGCTGACGGCGGAGCAAAAGCAACTTCGTGTTGAAGTTTCACAGGACATGCTGGACTCCGAAAAATGATGCCCACCTCTTCCACAATTTCTCGGATAGTCACGCGACTGAAAAGCCACCAAAAGCCGTCTGAATCTTCAGAATGGTTTCCACCTGGCTGTTGCCCAGTTCTGGCAAAATTTGATGCAGTAGCGCTACTCCAGTCGTTCCGTCATTTTCCTTGCAATGAAAAATCGCCGAGAGCACTACACACGACCTCACACAAATGCTGCTTGCCAGCAACTGACGCAATCAACAGGCGTGAAAAAATTCACGCATACGCACGAAGGTTCAAGGTTGGCTCATGCAAGCATGCTTGATTCAAATCCATCAGGTTTTTGAAAAAAAAGTAAGGTCCGATACTTTTTTAACAGATCTAGTACATTTCTTTTATTTTTGCTTGAAAATTATTTTTGAGGACTTTTTCATACGCCCATTTGTTTGAGTGGTGTCGCATTGAAAATCTACTGTCTTTAGCCTCCGGTGTTACCGTTGCGGGGTACGGATGCGGGACCTGCAAAGAATCCAAGTCATTAAAAGATACAAACCTCTCTCAGTGGCCACGGAGCTCTGTGGCTGCGATTACCGAGACCGTGCGGCGCTGCGGATTTTTCCGCAAGAAGTCTATCCTTGCGGGCGGGCGGCCGTTCCGTGTCAAAACAGCAAGAGTAGTCTCTGGACTTGTTGCCAAGTTGGCCGCACCTGCATTCAGTAGACAGGGATGTGGTGCTGGAGTTGGCCGCAGCTCTGCACAGTAAACACGGGGGCGGTGTGAGTGGCCCGCTGCGGCGTTTACCGAGCCCGCAGACTCGGTTAGTGCATCGGAGGCAGTGAGAGTAAGGCGTAAGTGTTGGGGGAGAACGTCGCCCGCTGTCGATGTTGTCACTGATCTGAGCATGCAGAGCTGTATCTCGCATTCATTGCAGTTTACTTTTTGGATGTTGAAACCAGGATGTGTATAACGGTAACATTACTAACAGATAAAATCAATTTCAGTGCGGGATTGGACTGAAGGCGCTAGCGCTCCGTCTTCTGCCGCACGTCACTGCAATGTCCCGGATGTACAGTTTTCGCAGAGGGCCAAATTTTAGCTGCAAATTTGTCATTTTTAAACTAAGATTTCTCCGCTGAATTACAAATTTGGACTTGCAGACTTACTTTACTGCGTTCATAAGAGTCTTATAAATACATATCAGCTATTTCTTTCTGAGATCTGACCACATTTATTTCAATGCAGGTCTACTTTAAGTAGTCTTATGGCTGACTAATAGGGGTGTTGGAAAAAATCGATTCACGTCCGAATTGCGATTCTTATTTATTCCGATTCTGAATCGATACAAAATGTCCAAGAATTGATTTTTAAAAAGCATTTTTTAAAACATTTTCTTGCTTAATAGCTGCGTGTACTGTTTGTCAGGCAACGGCTTCCGTACTACAGCGTCATCGTGGGGGGGGGGGGGTCCGGCGTGCTTCAAACACTCGTGAGCTGAAGAGTTCAGTGGCTGCAGCTTAGCATGGCGGACGAAGAGCTAATTCAGCCAGCACCGTCTTTGCTGAAGGCAAATGTTTGGGCGCATTTTGGATTTTATTATTTGCTGCGTAAGACGGAGCTTGACATGACTTATGCAGTGTGCAAAATCTGCAAAATGAAAGTCAAGTACTTCGGAAACACTTCAAATTCGCAAGCCCACATGCTACGCCATCGCCCAGAGCTAAAAGAGGGGAGCAGCGGTATCTGCCGACTACTGACCAGCGCTTCGCTAAACTGCCAGCCAACTCTGAACAAGCAAAGCAGATAAGTAAATTTACATCTAGAATCACTTGATTAACCTTGTAAAGCTGCATTTTCTTAAACATCAACATTTTTTAGGTAATATAACTTTCTCAGAGCTCTTTGAATCAAAAATCGATTCTGAATTGAATCGTCACCCCCAAGAACCGGAATCGAATTGAATCGTGAGTTGTTGTACGATTCACATCCCTACTGACTAACTTTCATCACAACATGCAAATTGTAAATTATCTTCAAACTGTTAATTGCAAAATGTGAATATTGAAAAAAATATCTCCTGAAACGTGAATGCAGGTCTCACAAACATGAATATCATTCATGATGTATACATTTTTTTTCAGTTTAAGTAATTTATGGATTTCAGTTCATTCAGTTCAACTGAATCACTACAGGGGGGATCACTACAGCTGGTGAGGCATGGAGGTGAGCCCCAAGCGGGCTCTCGCTTCTGGTGTCATGCGCCTGGCCTCGCTGGACATAACTCGCTCCGGGGACAGTGGATGGTGGGGAATTTGACTGGGGCAGTACACCTATCAAACGGTAACATGGGTGTCAAAGTTAGGTAGGGCAGAAACCTCCACCAAACATAATTTTACACAGCATGAAGGTGAGTGAGTGAGTGATGTTTTCTCATCAATTGGAACATATTCAGGGGGTCAGAGTATTAAATTTCAAACTTTGCAAAATAAGGACCACCCTAATGTCAAGCTGGCATTTTCTGTTGTCCAAACTCTGTCATTAACTTTTTAATGTTGTCCATCACATGTTTATCTGTCAATCTTGCTTATTTTTGAATTTAAAAGTCCTTATGTTCAGTAACAGTACATAGGAAAAAAAATACATATGTTCCCACACTGGGTCCGTGTAGGACCATATGTACACTGGCAGTGTTAATTTAACACTGTCAGTGTTAATTTAGCACTAGGGATTTTTGCTGTGTGGGTTTGTCATGATAACAAATTCTGCTGGATGATGCATTGTCTCAGAAAATATCATGCTTAATAATATCACACTATTATTATTTAATGCTTCGATCTTAAATATGATCAATCTATCTTTGTTAGTTGGCTATGTACCACAGGCTTTTAAGGTGGCAGTAATTAAACCATTACTTAAAAAGCCATCACTTGACCCAGCTATCTTAGCTAATTATAGGCCAATCTCCAACCTTCCTTTTCTCTCAAAAATTCTTGAAAGGGTAGTTGTAAAACAGCTAACTGATCATCTGCAGAGGAATGGTCTATTTGAAGAGTTTCAGTCAGGTTTTAGAATTCATCATAGTACAGAAACAGCATTAGTGAAGGTTACAAATGATCTTCTTATGGCCTCGGACAGTGGACTCATCTCTGTGCTTGTTCTGTTAGACCGCAGTGCTGCTTTTGATACTGTTGACCATAAAATTTTATTACAGAGATTAGAGCATGCCATAGGTATTAAAGGCACTGCGCTGCGGTGGTTTGAATCATATTTGTCTAATAGATTACAATTTGTTCATGTAAATGGGGAATCTTCTTCACAGACTAAAGTTAATTATGGAGTTCCACAAGGTTCTGTGCTAGGACCAATTTTATTCACTTTATACATGCTTCCCTTAGGCAGTATTATTAGACGGTATTGCTTAAATTTTCATTGTTACGCAGATGATACCCAGCTTTATCTATCCATGAAGCCAGAGGACACACACCAATTAGCTAAACTGCAGGATTGTTTTACAGACATAAAGACATGGATGACCTCTAATTTCCTGCTTTTAAACTCAGATAAAACTGAAGTTATTGTACTTGGCCCCACAAATCTTAGAAACATGGTGTCTAACCAGATCCTTACTGTGGATGGCATTACCCTGACCTCTAGTAATACTGTGAGAAATCTTGGAGTCATTTTTGATCAGGATATGTCATTCAAAGCGCATATTAAACAAATATGTAGGACTGCTTTTTTGCATTTACGTAATATCTCTAAAATCAGAAAGGTCTTGTCTCAGAGTGATGCTGAAAAACTAATTCATGCATTTATTTCCTCTAGGCTGGACTATTGTAATTCATTATTATCAGGTTGTCCTAAAAGTTCCCTAAAAAGCCTTCAGTTAATTCAAAATGCTGCAGCTAGAGTACTGACGGGGACTAGAAGGAGAGAGCATATCTCACCCATATTGGCCTCTCTTCATTGGCTTCCTGTTAATTCTACAATAGAATTTAAAATTCTTCTTCTTACTTATAAGGTTTTGAATAATCAGGTCCCATCTTATCTTAGGGACCTCGTAGTACCATATCACCCCAATAGAGCGCTTCGCTCTCAGACTGCAGGCTTACTTGTAGTTCCTAGGGTTTGTAAGAGTAGAATGGGAGGCAGAGCCTTCAGCTTTCAGGCTCCTCTCCTGTGGAACCAGCTCCCAATTCAGATCAGGGAGACAGACACCCTCTCTACTTTTAAGATTAGGCTTAAAACTTTCCTTTTTGCTAAAGCTTATAGTTAGGGCTGGATCAGGTGACCCTGAACCATCCCTTAGTTATGCTGCTATAGACGTAGACTGCTGGGGGGTTCCCATGATGCACTGTTTCTTTCTCTTTTTGCTCTGTATGCACCACTCTGCATTTAATCATTAGTGATCGATCTCTGCTCCCCTCCACAGCATGTCTTTTTCCTGGTTCTCTCCCTCAGCCCCAACCAGTCCCAGCAGAAGACTGCCCCTCCCTGAGCCTGGTTCTGCTGGAGGTTTCTTCCTGTTAAAAGGGAGTTTTTCCTTCCCACTGTAGCCAAGTGCTTGCTCACAGGGGGTCGTTTTGACCGTTGGGGTTTTACATAATTATTGTATGGCCTTGCTTTACAATATAAAGCGCCTTGGGGCAACTGTTTGTTGTGATTTGGCGCTATATTAAAAAATTGATTGATTGATTGACTATTATCGATTATATCATTTAAAGACTATTTCATGCCATTGATATAATGATAATGCATAAAATGCAAGTACATCCTTTCAAAGAGCATTGAAAGAGCATTGAATTCTCAATAATATTCAACACTGAAATTGAAATGTGGGGAAAAATGTTCTAAATCACCGATTCATATTTCAAAAGGGTAGTATAGGCTAATGGCCCCTCAGTGTCTGAACTACGGGTACGCAAAGTTGCTGTTCATTCGGCTGCTCCCGGTTTTGTTCGGGTTCGCCACAGCGGATACAGCCCGATCCGCATTGGTAATTGGCGCAAGTTTTACGCTGGATGCCCTTCCTGACACAACTCCAGTTGTACCTGGAGAAACACACACAGCCGCTGGTGTTCCAAAGAGGTCTCCCATCCAAGTACTAACCAGATCCTGCTCTGCTTAGCTTCTGAGATCTGACTGGATCAGGCTGACATGAGCAGACCGGCTGCTCATGGGTACGCAAAGTGGAATGAAATAAATAATTCAAGATTTTAAAAATCTATTGTATGAGCCACAACTTGAGCTAATTTAAGTTAGTTAAATATGGTATAAATTTCATATTTCATTATTTTGTTTTATATAATGCCTAAATAGTAGATCCTTGTCATTTGATTGGTGGTTTGTATGTCATGTTATATGGATTATTTGTACCGTTTGCCATTGTGTTCCATTAACTGTGAAATTTTGGTTCTTTTCAGCATACAATTTTGGTGCTAGATACGTTTTGTGCTATTGCACGCTGCGACCACAGCATGCGACCACGAACAGCGATGGCTCTTAGCTCCAAAACAAACGTGGTGGGGTTTGTTTTATTGACTGTGCTAATTGTTGTAACAAAAATGAACTGCAATTATATAATGCTTTTCCATCTGCATCAGAAGCTCAAAGTGCTTTACAATTATGCCTCACATTCACCCATTCACACAGACACACTCACACACCGATGTCAGGGTGCTGCTATGCAAGGCGCTCACTACACACCGGGAGCAATTAGGGGATTAAGGACCTTACCCAAAAAACAAATCCGTTACGCCGTAAACCGTCTGGAGGCATTTGCACTCTTTGTTGGGACTTCTATACCTAAAGTATAAGCACTGTTGGATTAAAAGCTTGACAAATTTCTGTTGTGATTTTTCGCTGGACTGAGGAAAGCAGACGGCAGTCTGTACACAAAGATATCAATACACAGCATCAGGTACGGACTACATCATCAGGATTGTTAGGCATTATATAAAACAAATAATGAATGGTTTTTCATTCCTGCAATGGTAAGAATATTTCATGAAGTGAAAGAAGGAATATTCCATTCAACTCGGCTCCACCTTGTTGAATGGACCATTTTGTCTTTCACCGCATTATTTCCATTGCACTACTAAACAGTCATTATTTGAAAAATATTTCATGTCCCTTGATGTTATGCAAAGGTCATAAACTATTTTAAAGGTTAAAAACGTATGAATTTTGGATGGACAGCACTTGCTCCCATGTTCAAAACTTACATACAGTATCTTTCGTGTAGTGAGGCACAGAGCAGGCAGAGAGCTGAGATCTGCCAGGCACTGGAGCATCGTGAGACAAAGTGCTATTGTGAACTTTCTTTTTTCATGAAATGTTTTTGAATTTGATTACATCGCTTGTCATTTGCATTTAAGGAATTTACTGTGCAGTGCAACTTGTCTTTTTGACATATGCCAGATGGCCTTCAATGTTTGTTTGATTTTTGCATAAATTACGGTATGTCATGAAACATCACCCTGTACAGATTTAAAATCACCATAGTTAGTATCTTTATTGGCAACCATCAGATCTGTGAAATCTTAGATTAATTCATATACAGTATCAACTTTTGCAATTAGTTGGTTACGTTGTCTGCCAGAACTTACATGCTTCACTCTGATCTCATACGGGGACAGTGATTCAGTACAATTGTGAATTGGTATGCTTTGTCTTTTATGGTCATATTTCAGAAGAAAAAATAAATGAACCATTTCCGCTTATTCTTACAAACGTTCTGGATGGGATAATGTAGTCGCTTCGCTTCAACTAGCTGGTTCACTTTTGTTGCATGCTGTCTAGAGAACTTCCCACACAGAGAGCAGGCTGAGCGAGGTGACCCTGCCTCTTGCAGAAGGCAGGAGACAGAGGGACAGAAGTGGTGCACTCACTAAAAAGTTTACATAAACAAACACATACATGCATCTTTGATTATATCATGACCAATAAAACTATCATATTCATCTTTATATACAGGGATTAAAGTTCTACGACCATGCAGTGTCCCACTGCACACAGTCAAAAACTTTTTCCACATCAAGTGAGGGGGCAACAATGGTACTATTTTTCTCCCTGTTCAGACTTATTAGGTGCAGTAGTCTTTTCATATTTGATCTATTCTTCATAAACCCTGAATTTATGTAAGATTTCTTGGAAGGGATGCCTAATAGTGATGCTGCCTATGATTATTTTTAATATGTACAAAGTGATCATTTATGGCGTGCTGTAATTTGAGCAAAATTTAAACAAACTCATTCATTCATTCATTCATTCAACTTCTACCGCTTAGTCCATTTAAGGGTTGTGGGGGGCTGGAGCCTATCCCAGCAGCCATAGAGCGCGAGGCTGGGTACACCTAGGACAGGACGCCGGTCTGTCACAGGGCCACAAACAGATAAACAGACACACACACACACACACACACCTACTGTTGTGAAAGTGTAGTGACACGGACCCACAACAGGGGGCGCAAATGAACGGTCAATAGATGAGCCAAAAAGTAACAATTAAATGTTGTGAAATGTGCACAACGAAATACAGACAATCTCAGAATATAATTACAGTCAAATCACAAAGGTGACGTGTGGGCAGGCTCGAGGATAGAAGACGTCTGTCCTGAGAAGAGCCGGAACCACACGATTTCCGCCACCACCGAACCTGGTGAATACTGGAGCCGCCAAGTCCCGAATTCCCAGGTGATCACCGTCCCCGACTGTCAGATCTGGTACTGCTGGCGAGAACAAAGACAGTCAAGTGTAGGTGTGTGTACACCCAGTAACAATAACGGTGGGAATGCCACCTCCACCTCTCACTCTATAACTTGCAGAGTACTGTAGTGTTTCCTCAGGGGAAAAGAGTGCCTTCCAGCGCTCTCTCAGCTTCCACCGACAGAGGTACCGGTACTCCTGGAAACACTCACAATATACAAATAATATTGTAACACGAACGGCTGATGATATTACCTCCAATGAAGTATGATATCTCGTCGATGAGGTGGAGATGACGTCTGGGTTTTATGGAGTGAGATGATGAAGAATGAGTGACAGCTGTCAGGAAGTAATGAGTAACAGCTGTCACTCCCGGCTGTGTCCGTGGCGGCAGCGCCCTCTCGTGCCTGAAGCCCGCACTTCAGGCAGGACGCCCTCTGGTGGTGGGCCAGCAGTACCTCCTCTTCTGGCGGCCCACACAACACCTACGGACAATTTAAAGATCCCAGTCCACCTAACCCACATGTCTTTGGATGTGGGAGGAAACCTGAGCACCCGGAGGAAACCCACGCAAACATGGGGAGAACATACAAACTCCACACTGAAAGGTCACGGAAATTGAACCCATGACCTTCTCGCTGTGAGGCAACAGTGCTAACCACTAAGCCACCGTGCTGCCCTAAACAAACTAAAAATTGGTGAAATACTCACGACAACCTGGTGTAACATGTTGCACGACTTGTAAAAAATAAATAAATAAAAGAGAACGGCTCAGAGTAAATTCATTCAAAGCTAATGACGAGCTGTAATCCCATTCAGAAACATTTAATGAAAAAAGAGTTTACACTTTTCGAACCTCACACTAGTCGAACCTCTGAAGAGGAACAATGTGGGTTCCATCCTGGTCGTGGAACAACCATCGAGCTCTTCATTGTCATGAGGATCTGGAGGGTGCCTGGGAGTATGCCCACCCAGTCTATACGTGTTTTGTGGACTTGGAGAAGGCGTATGATTGGGTACCCGGGGAGATACTGCGGGAGTATGGAGTGAGGGGGTCCATTCTCAGGGCCATCCAATCTCTGTACTCGCAAAGCGAGAGCTGTGTTCGGGTGCTCTGCAGTAAGTTAGACTTGTTTCCGGTGGAGGTTGGCCTCTGCCAGGGCTGCGCCTTGTCACCAATCCTGTTTGTGATATTCATGGACAGGATATCGAGGCTTAGTTGGGGGGAGGAGGGTTTCCGGTTTGGTGGGCTCAGGGTCTCATCACTGTTTTTTACAGATGATGTGGTCATGTTGGCTTCATCGGCCGGTGACCTCCAACACTCACTGGATCGGTTTGCAGCCGAGTGTGAAGCGCCTGGCATGAGGATCAGCACCTCTAAATCTGAGGCCATGGTTCTCAGCAGGAAACCGATGGATTGCCTACTACAGGTAGGGAATACGGTCTTGCCCCAAGTGAAGGAGTTCAAGTACCTCAGGGGCTTGTTCACGAATGAGGCGACAGTGAAGCGTGAGATTGGCCGGAGAATCGGTGCAGCAGGGGCGGTATTACACTCGCTCTACCATACTGTTGTGGCAAAAAGGGACCTGAGCCATAGGCGAAGCTTTCGATCTACTGGTCAATATTTGTTCCTACTCTCACCTATGGTCATGAGGGTTGGGTCATGACCGAAAGAACTAGATCGCGGGTACAAGTGGCTGAAATGGACTTCCTCGGGAGGGTGGCTGGTGTCTCCCTTAGAGATAGGGTGAGAAATTCGGTCATCTGTGGGAAGCTCGGAGTAGCATCACTGCTCCTTTGCGTTTGAAAGGAGCCAGCTGAGGTGGTTTGGGCATCTGGTAAGGATGCCTCCTGGGCGCCTCCATAGGGAGGTGTTCCAGGCACGTCCATCTGGGAGGAGACCCCGGGGAAGACCCAGGACTACTAGGTGGAGAGATTATATTTCCACACTGGCCTGGGAACGCCTTGGGATCCCCCAGTCAGATATATATATATATATATATATATATATATATATATATATATATATACACACGATAGTACGTGCGCTGTGATTGGCTGATTTCCAATCTGAGATTTTCTCAACTCAGACTGTTACCATGACAGTTGGTCCGCATATCAGATTTGCAACCTTGTATACAATTTTCATGGCACAAAATTTAACAATTTCCCATGTTAAACAGGAAATGTGAAAGCAAAATAAAACAAAAAGTGAACAAAGAAATTATGAGCGACAAAGAGGACCGTTCCCAAATTTTATTACTCTGAGTATTTTGAATTGGAGGAATTACCAGAGATCGAGCTTGAAGAGGACATGCAAAATGAAGACCAACAAAATGTATTCATTGTCAATGCAGCTAAAAAAAACAGCTATATAATAATAAACAATTTATTAACCAAGCTTGCTCGGTCTGTACAGGAAAATATCAGACCTCTGTCTTTTTTGTACGGGCCTTGCTGCGCTCTGTTCGTACTGTCAAGACCTCGGTCTGATATTTTCCCGTCCAGGCCTTGTGTTCAGTTAATAATCCTTTAATACAAAACAGTCATTTCCATCAAGAAGAACCTTTAGTGTTTCATATTTTACAAGTGAAGATAGCATAAGAACAAACAGTATTGTCTGAAGGGCTTGATACAAGCTTTGTGCTTGTTGAAAATTACTATCATGAAAGACGGTGCACTGACTACAGTTTCAGTGTTTATGGAGGGTAAACTGAGGAGACAGAAAGGGAGAGGCGCCTTGTTGTGTGACGCGTCTCTATGTGAATGTTTGCTTTATTCTGCCAGCTGCATGGAAGCATGGCTTCAAGAGCAGGAGTCCGAAGATTATTGCATAGTTTTCTTGTCATTCCCACTGGCAAGTCCAGAATTTGACTTCACCCTGTGATAATGTTTTTGGTAGAAACACTGGAAACAACAAATGTCCTTTATAACAAACCTCTTGAACAAAAAAAAAAATCAACATGGTGACATCACCACTTTGAATACTCTATGATCAGCTTTATGTCTGAAAGAAAGGCCCATGAGACCCAGAATAGAAAACAGTTTAGTATGCCCGTTTCCCTGCTGTTGAGTGTCATATCCAGTGCAGCGACTGCCCACTCTCCGGGGGGTTGGTGGTGGCAGGACTGGTTCATATTCTACAGAGATTCAGGCTATTAGCTACCACCCCATCTGTTACAGCCAGCTCCCTTCATTCTGCCAGAAAAATCCCTCCCTCTTTCTCTGCCTCACCCCCCACCCCAATTGCCTGTCAGGAACAAGCAGTAAGTTTCGATGGGCTCAAATGAAGCCCATCCGGAAGAAGAAAAGTTGTAGTTCCTTGACTGGCCACTTGAGGCTTGCTTCAAAATTGAACAGGTTCCCATTGAATTCCACATTAAAATGTCCAGCTTTAGAGTGGAAATAAACATGTTTACAGCCCGGTACAAAATGCGGTTTTGGTCTCTGTAGGTAGTTTCCACCTTCATGACAACAGTACAGGGGTTAGGGTGAATTTTTTTTTTAACCTTTTAATTTAAGATGTTTTAAGCCATAAAGTTTTGCATATAGTTGCACAGTGGTTGCTTTGACAGCGGCTGAGCCGAACATGTGTGACTCAGAGACCACTTTGTATGGCTGTTAGTTGTTGTGGAGGGCTGTGTCTGTTGTTTTGAGCATTTTATGACAAATACCTGGAAAAACATGGCTTGCTGTGTGGTGAAATATCCTAAAGTACCATCTAAGACATCCCTGCTGCAGTATTCACACTAGGTGAAATTATGGTCTTATTTAATATTGTATGCTAATGGCATTATCACTTTGAGCAGCTGTTGAGAGCCTGACCTGTTAGGTCCTGTTAATGCATGATTACTGATTCTTAAGATAATGTCTACAATGATATTGTGATATTATTGAAAATCATGACATTTTCTTA
The DNA here is from genome assembly GCF_902500255.1 of Thalassophryne amazonica. Lineage (NCBI taxonomy): Eukaryota > Metazoa > Chordata > Actinopteri > Batrachoidiformes > Batrachoididae > Thalassophryne > Thalassophryne amazonica. Next base: position 51,496,349 of record NC_047107.1, on the reverse strand, counting down.
GGCAGTATATCATCCAGCAAAATTTGTGATCATGACAGGTCTAATTGGTAGCATTACCTGTCCACTCTAGGTGGGGCTGGGTTCAATCACTGTTCTCATTGGTGGTCATTACCAGCTGGGATATGTAAACGCTAACCAATCATGCAGACTAAATACCAGGTGGGAGGCAGGCTGCATGTTAAAAGATTGCATGGTCTACTCATAGGCTATATACAGTTGTATGTAAAAGTTTGGGCACCCCTGATGATTTCCATGATTTTTTTATAATTCATTGGTTGTTTGTATCAGCAATTTCAGTTAAATATATCATATAGCAGACAAACACAGTGATATTTGAGAAGTGAAATGAAGTTTATAGGATTTACAGAAAGTGTGCAATAATTCTTTAAACAAAATTAGGCAGGTGCATAAATTTGGGCACCTCAACAGAAAAGTGCATCAATATTTAGTAGATCCTCCTTTTGCAGAAATAACAGCCTCTAAATGTTTCCGATAGCTTCCAATAAGAGTCTGGATTCTCGTTGAAGATATTTTGGACCATTCTTCTTTACAAAACATCTCCAGTTCAGTCAGGTTCGTTGGTTTCTGAGCATGGACAGCCCGCTTAAAATTACACCACAGATTTTCAATAATATTCAGGACTGGGGACTGAGATGGCCATTCCAGAACATTGTACTTGTTCCTCTGCATGAATGCCTTAGATTTTGAGCAGTGTTTAGGGTTGTTGTCTTGTTGAAAGATCCAGCCCCAGCGCAACTCCAACTTTGTCACTGATTCATCAACATTGTTCTAAGAATCTGCTGATATTGACTGTAATCCATGTGACCCTCAACTTTAACAAGATTTCCAGTACCTGCACTGGCCACACAGTCCCACAGCATGATGGAACCACCTCCAAATTTTACTGTAGGTAGCAAGTGTTGTTGTCCAGATAACTCAAGTTTAGTTTCATCAGTCCACAGCACCTTATTCCAAAATGAAGCTGGCTTGTCCAAATGTGCTTTAGCATACCTGAAGCGACTCTGTTTGTGGTGTGTACGCAGAAAACGCTTCCTCTGCATTACAGCATCGTACAGCATCTCGTTGTGCAAAGTGCGCTGTATAGTTGAATGATGCACAGAGACATTATCTGCAGCAATATCATGTTGTAGGTCTTTAGAGCAGGTCTGTGGGTTGACTATGACTGTTCTCACCATCCTTCGCTTCAGCTTATGAGATTTTTTCTTGGCCTGCCACTTCGGGCCTTAACTAGTACTGTGCCTGTGGTCTTCCATTTCCTCACTATGTTCCTCACAGTGGAAACTGACAGCTGAAATATCTGAGATAGCTTTTTGTATCTTTGTCCTAAACCATGATGTTGAATAATCTTTGTTTTCAGGTCATTTGAGAGGTGTTTAGAGGCTCCCATGTTGCCACTCATTAGAAGAGATGCAAAGAGGGGAAACGTGCAAATGGCCACCTTAAATAGTCTTTCTCATGATTGGATTCACCTGTGTAAGGAGGTCAAGGGTCAGTGAGCTTACCAAACCAATTTCATGTTCCAATAATTAGTGCTAAAGGGTGCCCAAATTTATGCACCTGCCTAATTTTGTTTAAATAATTATTGCACACTTTATGTAAATACTAGAAACTTCATTTCACTTCTAAAATATCAGTGTGTTCATCTGCTATATGATATATGTAACTGAAATTTCAGATCCAGACAACTAATGATTTAGAAAGGGAAATCATGAAAATCATCAGGGGTGCCCAATAGTATACAGTATACAGTTGCATACAACTGTATACTGGACAAAGCCTGTGCGACTTCACCCATGGGATTTCTAGTGAAACTAGGAACAGCCAACATGAAGCCTATATCTTGGTGTTGCCATGTTGGCAACAGCAGTAGCACTGACTTTGGCTATGTCACAACAAACCCATTAATCAATAAAGAGGTGGAACGTTGGTGGCTTGTGTGACAAAAGAAACCAAAACATGCCCCATCTTCAAGTTCAAAACAGCTAAACTAACAGGCTAACCTCAGTTTGAGTGTTTGAGTCATATTTTTGGGGACTGCACGGTGGATCTCATAAGAATTTGCTTTGGTGCGTGTATAAAAAGTTATAAGATACTTATGCTCTCAGTAATCATGCATTAAACGGTAGGGTTGTGAATCTTTCAGTATCTCACAATTTGATTCCTATTCATGGGGTTACGTGTCTGAATTCAAAAATTGATTTTCAATTCAAAATTAATTCAGTACATATAACTACTGAAGTGGGCTGCAGTGTGCTAAGCAAGGCGGTGTGGCAAATATGCCATGAAAGCAAAGTGTGTCTAATATTATGTAGTTTTGAAGAAGGTAGTGTATGGAAGTAAATCTGTGCCATCAGAGTTTGAAGTTGAATTTTTAAGGTTGAATTTTTTTAGCATCAAAATCTTCAGCCTCAAAAACCTCAACCTAAAACAAAATTCAACCTCAAAAATAAAATTCAACCTAAAAAAATTCAACCTCAAATAATAGAAAAGCATGGAGAAGCAATCAATCCCTGTCTCAATCATCCAACGTTTAGCAATGTAGGTTGATTTTTTTTTTTTAGGTTGAAGTTTTTCAACTTCAAACTGTGATTTTGACACACACACACACACACACACACACACACACACACACACACACACACACACACACACACACACACACACACACACACACACACAAAAAATCAAGCTTAAAAATTCAAATTCAAACTATGATGGCACAGATTTACTTCCATAGTCAGGGATGAGATTTTTCCGCGGATCCGCGGATTTGACAGTCCTGGGGGTCGATTTTGTGAAACGTCCAAATCCGTTGAGAAATTTTTTTTGGGGGGGGGGGGGGGGTAAAATGCAAACAAAAAATTGCCAGGAGTACCTTTAGGGGCTTTCACAGTGGCGTATTCGTAGAGCTGCTCATTGCAGTGTTGTTTCATTTAAATACGGCCGAAATATGCGCATACTCATCCTTTAAGTGTTCGTTCATACTTGCAGCTGCGTGTGTTCGCGTTTAATGTGCACACAGTCGCATGTGCCATGCTACACCAGTTTCAGTGCTGTTTTCTGCCTCTGTGGAAGTGCACTTTGTTCTCTACTGCATGGTGTGGTGCGGCTCAAAAACAGAGTCATTTACCATTATTTATTTATTTATTTATTTTTATGCAGCGAGTGCACGTTTATTTTAGAGTCACAGCTCTTTTCAGCTTTGATCAGACTGATCGATCAGGGCGTTTGATGAGCGCACCGACATGCAGCGAGTGCGCGTTTATTTTAAAGAGTCGCAGCTCTGATTAGACACACACAGAGAGAGAGAGAGGGAGGGAGAGCGTGCGTGTGTGAGAGCGGGTTTATTTTATTTTATTTTAAGGAGTCTGATAGAGGAGAGAGAGCGGGTTTATTTTAAGGAGACTCAGACTCCTCAAAATAAAAAATCTCTCTGAGAGCGCTTTTATGAAACGATGCGACACAGTGAAACAGTCCTCATATATAATTAGTCCAGTATGATAAAGTGAAGCAATGATCTTGTGATACAGTGTTATAGGTGGAGATCACATCGACTAAATATAAACCTTATATGGTCTGACAGTTCAATGGACATAGAACATTGGATTATACATGTACATGTATTTGAGGATATACATGTACCGTATTCTCCGCACCATAAGGCGCACCTAAAAGCCTTAAATTTTCACAAAAATCGGCCATGCGCCCTATAATCCGGTGCGCCTTATGTGCACACTGAATTCCAAAATTTGTAAAAACGACCAACGTTGTCTTTGACCGTCGGAATATCGGACCATTTCCCGCTGACACAAGGACGTAATACGTAAAGTACGTACGCTAGCAGCGTAGAGTACGTACCAGCATACGTACTCTACACTGGTAGCGTAGAGTACGTATGCTGCCAGCGATAAACCAATCAGAGAAGAGTCCGTGAGTCCGTGGTACGTACACTTACCTCCGCCACTCCTCCGGTAGTTACCGTATACTACAGGTATCCTGCAAAACATTTGTTTGTCTAAGGACCCCCGAAAATGGCGCCAGTGAAGAGACATGCTTACGAGGCACAATTCAAACTGCAGGCTATCAGTTACGTGGTTGTTCATGGGAATAGAGCAGCTGCGAGAGGAAACAAAATGAACTGCGCCAAGTTAAAAAGACCAAACGGATTTTCCGCAGAAACAAAGCGAGGTGGCCACAGTTAGAAGACCAGCTGTTCAATTCAGACACAGAAGATGAGGACTTCGATGGATTTGTGACAGAACCATAATAAAAAATAATGTGAGTACCATATTGTTAAATACTGGTAGTTCAGAGTTGTTAAAAAGTTCAAATAAACTCACCGTTTTGCTTCCGTGACCTTTTTTTCTTTTTTTTTTGTAGACTATATGTTTTAGCGTGCGCCTTTTGTAAGGGTTAAGTACCCGCCAATTGAGGCTGCGCCTTATAATCTGGTGCGCCTTATGGTGCAGAAAATACGGTACATGTATGTTTGTTGACAAGTGTGCCATGCTGAAAGTGGAGAATGCTGAAATACCAAGTAAGTCTAGTTATGAAAAACTATTTTGGTCACAAAAATACACATGTACAGTAGATGGACTTAGTAAGGGTTTACAGTTTGAATTAGAGATATGAACACCTGGCATTTATAGTAGTTTTTCATATTTTAGTGTAATTTACATGTTTTAAAACAGCAAAAATGCTTTGGCTCCGCCCTTGACCCGCTGGGGCCTGCAGCCCCTGGACCCTGCCTTATTTTCCTCTGAAAATCGAATTTGGCAAACTCATCCCTGCATAGTAGTGTAAACAAAAGTTGATCTATGAATAAAGATTCATTTTCCACAAAGCTGTAGTGGTGCAGGTCTTTTGAAATGAAACAGGCAATGGATCTCGTCATTCTTTTTGCATGTTCAGCATTGGCAAGAAATTTGTTAAACTGAAGCATAATGAAATAAACTAAATAATTTGTGATTTGTAATTTTTTTTTAATCTATTGTAAGAGCCACAACTTCAGCAAATTGGAAGATCCTTGGGTATCATTAGAAATACTTTGTATCAAGGGAATGGTTACTTAGGGAGAGTGAGATGACACTTACCAATTGCATTGTACCAGAACATCAGCTACAGCCATATGGTGCATTTCTCTGTGTACGATCCAGCACACAGGTATCTCGGTGTTGAAGCCCCAGCAACCGAAAGGTCAAGGGGATGCCCACGTATCACCTGGCTGATACAGACAGACGACTGCTTTCAGGAGGTGGAAATAGGCCGGTTGTCTACCTGCATTGTTACCAACCAGGACCCCAGGCAGTTCCATAAAGTGGTGCATGTTGCAACACAGTACCAGAACATGCTACCAGACTGAAGTGAAGACAGTATGATATTGAACTGTTGCAATCACTGAAAGAGGCTACACTTGAGCTATTATTATTTGTTCTGTTTTAATCTGTGAAATATTGGCATTTAGCTACAAGGTAAAACAAGGTTAATTCATTAAGTACATTATTGGCTGTAGATATGATCTTCCAATCACAGCCATCTTGTGTGAGTTCAGAGTGCACCCACATTGACCTACCTTTTCTTGGTCAAATCGGGAGGATTCAAATGTCAGTGCTTGAATACCTGTCCCAGTACTCTACAGTGCCACTTTTACAGGCAGTACTGGTCCTTCAGGACAGATCTTTTGTTATAGTGTAGCACTGGATTTTCAACTCCTTGTTGTAATAAAATCTTTGCTTTTAATGCTGCCAGGAAATGTTAAACCTCTATAAAGCAGATCGTTAAAATGTTCAGTAGCTGAGAATACGAAAGCACAGTTGCTCCCTGTGTGCCTTTGAATAATGGATACAGGGACATTTTTCTTCCCTGAAATGTGCTGGGTCTTTACAGCTGTATCCGGATAGACAAAGATGGGAGGGCTGAGCAGGTATTCATGCAGCTGGTGTTTATTACGCCACAGGCAGAGAGACTGAGGAAAGCATTAGAGGCGGCTAACAGCAGCTGTGCTTGTCTCTGTTATCAGCGATTCTCTCTAACTGGTGATTAACAAATCTCATGGTCAGAGCATACCAAACTGAGATTAGCTGCAGGCTTTTGCCTCACTCTCACATGAGTCATGAAGCACAGAGTTATCTGTTCTTAGTTCAGGTGATGCTCTGTTGTGTTCAAGGGCAGGCAGTAGAAGAGCAGGTGGCTGAGTAGAGCAGCATTCAGCACTGTATCCTTTGCTAAATTATTTTCAGGATATCCCGATTTCAGCTTTGAATGTGACACAATGATTTTTTTTTTCCTCTACATGCATGAACACTTTCAGTAACTGGTCCTGCTGCAACAAAGGAGCTGTCAGAAACTTTAACCTTGGTGAACAGAAGGCTGTTGTTGATGCCATGCAATGCAACAGTCATGCAATGCAATGATCACTGGACCATATGCTGTGTTGCCTCATCAAATACACATTCAAGTGTACACTTTTTTGGTATGCATTGTGAGGTATCGTTAGCTATGATATTTTGGGCATGTGGCGCATTTGTCTTGGTATGACTCGGCATGAAGATGCCTCAGTGCGACGGACCCCAGTAGCTGTAGAAGGCCAAGGGGACACCCATGTCTCTCCTGTTTGCAGCAGATATTTGCTTCGAAGTGGGGTGGAGCACTTATCTGCCTGGGTGTTTGACAGTCATGACCCCACATGGGTGTGGTGGATGTTGGGACGTGAGGCACTGCCACATGCTTCCAGACGTGACCTGAGACTTATGCTATACACGCCACTGATACAGAAATGGGCAATTCCAGCAAAAAGGTAACATGGCAGGTGAAATTTCAAAATGTCAAATCAAATACCACTTGGTTATGTCCTTTGGGTACCCAAGTACGAGAAACACGAGGATTTCTACCAGTTCAGCCGACCTTAGGTTTTTGGCTCCACATCTCATTTTTGCCCCAACAAAACAGCACGTTTCAAGCCCAAAACACAGTTTTTCTTCCTCATTGTATTACACAGGTCCTGAGCTTAATACAGAATTTATAACTATTTTCTGTTAGTATTCTTATTAGAGTATTGAGAACAACATATTAATTTCAAAAGTAAGCCTTGTGTTTTTTAGCCTGGGCGACGAAAATGAGGTCATCCTTCTAGGTAACGTGAGTAACAAAAAATGAACTTTTCTCTAGTTTGACAGTGCTGGTAGATATGACAGCCAGATTCCTGCATTCATCTCTTCAACCCTGAATTACTATATTCATGAAACAAAACCAGAAAAATCCCTCATAGCCTTTGGGCAGAAGTGCTTCAAAATCTGTAACGTGTAGTGTAATGTGAGTAACACTCCATCACTGAACCACTAAGTTACTCAGTCAGCCAACTAGTTATTGTTTTAACATATAGGTGGCAGCTAATTAGCTATTGTTTTAACTTTGAGACATAGGTGGCAGGTTGTTTTCCCACAATGCAATAGGTGATACATGTCATTTCCTGTATGGCGGGAGAAATTGAATCTGTTTCATGTCATAACAAATTTCAGTCCAGCGACATCAAACATACATAGTAGAGAAGCTTTAATCTTCGACTGGTCTCTTTTGCTTGATGCGAGGATGTTTCGCTTCAAATCGCAGAAGCTTCCTCAGCTGAAATTCTTGCTCTGGTAGTCTGACTTCTGTCTTGACTCTTGTAGAGAAGAACAAACAGAAGCCACAAAAACTGGAGTTTTAAACCTAACCAGACCCCTCCTACCGAGAGGCAGACTGCTATTGGCTAGTGACTAAACACTTGCTTTAATTAGCACCTATTGTGCTCTAGTTAGCACCCTCCTTATGACAGGGTAGTTGTTCCTCCTAACAATGGGACTGACACCTCTCCTGACGGTTCACTTGACGGCTCTCCTGATGACATGAATGACTCATTACCATGAACAAAAGACTGAAACTGCTTTGACCTGAGTACTCCATTGTAAACAGGGGACAAAGCGTGTCTCAGACCCCCCTCTCCGGTTAAGGCTGGGTTTCAACTGTTTAACATACAATGCCTCCTTCACCCCTCTCTCAAACCATTTCTTCTCTCTGGCTAAGATTTTAACTTCCTTGTCCTCAAACGTGTGGTTAGTGTCTTTAAGGTGGAGATGAACTGCAGACTGAGGTCCACTGGCACCCTCTCTGCGGTGCTGGTATAGCCTTTTGTGTAACGGCTGCTTAGTCTCACCTATGTAGTGTTCGTTACAGTTTTTCTGACATCTGATAGAGTACACTACATTGCTCTGTTTGTAACTAGGGTTCCTGTCCTTAGGGTGAACTAATTTCTGTCTCAAGGTGTTAACAGGTTTAAAGTAAACTGGGATTTTGTGCTGTCTGAAGATCCTCTGTAGTTTTTCCCGTACTCCTGCTAAATAAGGGAGTAGGGGAAAATCCTAAAATCCCTTTTCGATTGATGAAGACGTTGTGAAAGAGATACGAAGGGAGTATCGGGAACTCAGAAAGATACTCCACTGAACTTTCTTGTACAGGACTATTGACGTTGTATTTCCATGGTTGATGGACAAGATTGAGCAATGATCGTGGGGTGGTGTTGAGGGGGAGGGCTTGTCAACAGTTTTCACAGAGTTACTAATGCTTACTCGGCAGTCTTCACTTCAAAACTTAAGGTTTTAATGCACTGCAGTGTTCTTGGTGAACATGTAACGTGAGTAACGTAACATGAGTAACACAACTTTTAATGTCTATAAAGACAAATGTTAGTCTGTTCCAATTTGTTTGTTCTTTTGTTGAGATTATTAATAAAGGTTTAAACTATAATAGATCATTTTGCCCTGTCCTCTGTAGTTTAACAAGAAGGTGAAAGCAAACTTAAAAAAAGCCATGTGATTTTTGCATAACGTGAGTAACGGTGACAAAATGTGCCCAGCAAGAAAACGAAGGAAGATCTTTCTCATGTTGTGCTATGTGGATGTAGAGACTGGTGTTTAGTATTCACCATGAAAAAATGCAAATGTTCAGTCCAGTCATAAAAGAGGGAGACACCTTTATTCAAGCATCTGTTGTTTTAAATGTAACATGAGTAACGCTGGAATTGCCCAAATTTCAACTTTTAAAAAGTTGTCCAATTGTGCCTGATGGAAATACTGCTTGGCCTCTTGCGATTAATTACATTTGTTAAACTATATATTCTCACATATATTGCTGCAACATGAAGTTAATTACATGGGACCAATAAACGGTTAAAATGAACAGGGTTCTGACGGAGATGGTTTGCATGCACTCTGTGTTCATGACACATCAGTATAATCTAACTGTATCTTCCCAGGACGTATACACCAGGCGATGGTGACATCACTGAATGAGGACAATGAGAGCGTCACAGTGGAATGGATCGAAAATGGAGACACAAAAGGAAAAGAGGTGAGCCACCATTTGTCGGCACTCAAAGCAAGAGCAGCAGCAGCATGTGGTTTGATTCCACAGCAATGAATAATGCATCTAAACACATTCAGTGATGATTACATAACCAGCCTGTGTGTTACACAGTCTCATTTGTTGTCAGCCACTGGAACTCCTGCATGTCTCTCACTTTGCTTGTTTTTAGTTGTTTATTTTGCTCAGAGATAGGGAAGGAAACAAACAAACAAACAAAAAAACATGGTTTGCATTGTTGGTGGCACAGTGGCTTAGTGGTTAGCACTGGTGTCTCACAGGAAGAAGGTTGTGGGATTGCTTCCTGCCCTTTCTGTGTGGACTTTGCATGTTCTTCCTATGTCTGCGTGGGTTTCCTCTAGGCACTCCGGTGTCCTCTCGCAATCAAAACATGCTTATTTAGGGTCTGCTCCTTTCTCTGCTCTTGACCACGGCAGCGCCTCTAGCCTACATCTGGACTTGGCCCCAGGCACCGGACTGTGGCAGCCCACTGCTCCTAGTGATTAGATTGTGTCTAAATGTAATTAGGATGGGTTAAATGCAGAGGACAAATTTCATTGTTTGTAGGTACCTACATTGTATGTAGGTACAAGCTCCTCTCTTGGCTTTTGGTGAGGGAAAGGTGGCTATATGCAAAAGCAAACTTTTTAAGAAATATTATTACAACTCAGATACCGTCTGTCCTTTACCAACAACTGCCTTTTAGTAAGGATACTCATTTTTATCCAACCAGGCATGCCAAAGGACTGTGTTTCATTTTGCCTAAATGTAAAACAAACCAAAGTCAACGGACAGTGATGTTTCGAGCCATGACAGAATGGAATCATTTACCACTAAAGTTAAGGGAATTGAGCAGTGGACTGGGTTTTAAAAAGGAACTTAAAAAATATTATCTGAGGCAAATGGTTGAAGTATTGTGATGTATTATGAATTTATTCTGAATGTATTATGAATTTTCATTATGATTTACAGGCCTTAATGGAAATCTATTATGTTATTGTACTGAAACTGTGATTAAAACATGAATGGACCCCAGGAAGAGTAGCTGATGCAGTTATACTGCAGATGCTAATGGGGATCCAAATAAATAAAATAAAATAAATAAATACAATGACAATAAAGGCTCTTCTTCTTGTAGTAAAATGTGTCAGTAACAGTTATAATGCTAAGCTATTGCTGCTGCAGAAAAAAAAAATAGACAGCCATGTTTTGATAATAATGTCTTGTTAGCACTCTTCCTGAATCCAAAGCTAATTATTTTCAGCTGAACAAATTTACTTTGTTAGTTATCTTAAAGTGATGTTGAAGGTAAAACTTTGTAGTTTTCTTATTCAGAGAATAGAGGCTTTTGCAATTGTACTAGCTTTTCATCAGCAAAAACTTACCAAATCACTGATCCTGGATTATGTTTGTTTCCCTTTGAATGCATAGTATGTTTAGTATTTTGATTTTGTTCTTGTTGGGTTTTAGATTCTGTACTAACTGCATTAATAAATACAACCACAAATCAGGAAAAAAATAGACACATTGAAAAATGCAAATGGACCCTATAGTGATTTTTACATTTACTTAGACTTCTTTTTCATTGCAGACAGTATGCACCCTCGATATTTCTTGTTTTGTATGGTCAACTTTGTTTAATTTAATATACACCCATTCTTGCATTTCAGGTTTATAACACATTCCAAAAAAGTTGAGATAGGGGTAATTTAGGGCTAGTAATGATGTAAAAAAGCAACACCTTAAATAATGTTATGTCAACAGGTGATTGTAACCAAGATTTCGTGCAAAAGCAGCATCCACAAAAGACTGAGTCTTTGAGGTGCACAGATGGGAAATTGATCTCCAGTTTTTTTAATAAATGCTTGAGAAAATTATAGAAATGTTTAAAAACCCTGTTTGTCAAAGAAAGATTGGAAGGCGTTTGTATATTTCCTTCTCTACAGTACATAATGCCATTATTTGATTAAAAGACTCAAGGAATTTCAGTGCATAAAGGACAAGGGCGCTAGCCTAAGCTGAATACCCACGCTCTCCGATCCCTCATAGGGCACATACGGTCATTGACAACCACAGTCAGTTGCTCTGTCTCACTCACACACAGTATGCATGTTTATTATGCTACTAGTGTGCAGTACACTGACTGCATTCCACATGGAAACAAGATTTATTTTGCAGGTGTACGAGGTCTATTAGAAAAGTATCCGACCTTATTATTTTTTTCAAAAACCATATGGATTTGAATCACGTGTGATTGCATCAGACAAGCTTGAACCCTCGTGCGCATGCATGATTTTTTCCACGCCTGTCGGTTGCGTCATTCACCTGTGAGCAGGCTTTGAGTGAGGAGTGGTCCAGCCCCCTCGTCGGATTTTCATTGCCAGGAAATGGCAGAATGATTTGGGCTTTTTTTTTCCATCAGAATTTTTTCAGAAACTGTTAGAGACTGGCAGCTGGAAACCATTAGAAAAATGTATCTGGCTTTCGGTGAAAATGTTACGGGCTCGGTAGAGAATAAGGAGTGATACTGTCGCTTTAAGGAAGGCCCCCAGCGGCTGTGAGGCGCGCCGCGCTCCAAAGCTGCCATCGACAGGCTGAACGACCATTTCATTTCTAAACGGATGGCTGTCTGGATCCGTGACCATCGTGTGCCATTTCTCTGGTTATCACAAGAGCTGAACATCAACCATTTCCCGGCATATTTCACTTTTAACAAGACATTTTGTCATGGAAAGCCGAGCGGAGGCTTCGCGCGTCACGTCAACTCACTTTGAAATAATTAAAACATATAGCTACAGCTTAATAACTTTGAAAAATAACAGAAATCAGCAGCTTGTATTTTTATTCTGACTCCAGTTCATTTTAGTGTGATGAAGTCATCCTTTTTTTCTCATCAGTCACGTTTTGTGCTTGAACACTACATTAAGCTCAAGATTGAACAAATACATACCTTTGGAAAATAAACAGCTGTTGAACAGCTTGTGATCTGTACCTCTGCACAGCTTCTCCACATCATTTTTTAAGGATGTTTTAAGGATATTTGACTGTTTATTTCATCTCGTGATCTCATAAATTCAGTATACGACGTGCACATGGTATGAACAGGTTGGTGCCACCAGAACCACACATGTAGAAAAAGTACAGAGAGTAAAGGCAGCGCCAAGGTTTGGTCTTTTTTTTTTTTTTTTTTTAACATGTTCACTCGGGTTAAAATCCTCTCTCTGCTCCGCGCTTGCTGTCTTAAGTGCACTGATGGTTCACAGCAGAGCGTAACGTCTCGTGCCTCCGTTTAGGAATCTCACTCCCTCCCTCGCAGTCTATAGCGAGTCGACTGTGCGCGCGCGCGCACACACACACAGCTCCTTCGATAAACTGCCCATTTTAAACGGCTTTGAATAAGACGGCCACTGTTTTAATCGGCTGTCTTATTCAAAATTTGAACGTCCAAATGACGGCAGGACGGCTGCCTAAAACTATGAATTAAGAGGAAAAACAAAGACTTAATAAAATAGATGACTCGTCAACTACTAAATTAGTTGTTAACGATTACAAGCGTCAACGTAGTCGTGACTAGTCGTGGCAGCCCTACTTAAAACCGAAATGCATCCACAGCGGTGCCGTGGTACGTGGCTTTGGAACCAGAACCTCCTCACACTCCGTGTTATTATCCGAGCCTTGTTTACCATCCGACCAAGACGAGAGGGAAACAGAGTGAGTGAGGCAGCGAGGCTGCGTGCGGCTGCTGCAACACGATGACGTCAGATTCTGAGTCGTTTTATGCAACTTTGTGGATAAAATAAGTAATTCACGGTAATCGTGATTATGAAAAATATTCGTGAATATGAAAAATAATTGAGATTGGCGAATATTGTAATAATTGTGACTGCCCTAGTTGGACCATAACACAGTGGAAATGTGTATTGTGGTCAGATGAATCAGTATTCCAGATCCTTTTTTGAAGAAATGGATACAGTCTGCTCTGGACCAAAGATTAAAAAAAGGACTATCCAGACTGTTAACTGTGACAACTCCAAAAACCATGATCTACAACCCCTGGCAAAAATTATGGAATCACTGGCCTCGGAGGATGTTCATTCAGTTGTTTAATTTTGTAGAAAAAAAGCAGATCACAGACATGACATAAAACTAAAGTCATTTCAAATGGCAACTTTCTGGCTTTAAGAAACACTATAAGAAATCAGGAAAAACAATTGTGGCAGTCAGTAACGGTTACTTTTTTAGACCAAGCAGAGGGAAAAAAATATGGAATCACTCAATTCTGAGGAAAAAAATTATGGAATCATGAAAAACAAAAGAACACTCCAACACATCACTAGTATTTTGTTGCACCACCTCTGGCTTTTATAACAGCTTGCAGTCTCTGAGGCATGGACTTAATGAGTGACAAACAGTACTCTTCATCAATCTGGCTCCAACTTTCTCTGATTGCTGTTGCCAGATCAGCTTTGCAGGTTGGAGCCTTGTCATGGACCATTTTCTTCAACTTCCACCAAAGATTTTCAATTGGATTAAGATCTGGACCATTTGCAGGCCATGACATTGATCCTATGTGCCTTTTTCCAAGAATGTTTTCACAGTTTTTGCTCTATGGCAAGATGCATTATCATCTTGAAAAATGATTTCATCATCCCCAAACATCCTTTCAATTGATGGGATAAGAAAAGTGTCCAAAATATCAACGTAAACTTGTGCATTTATTGATGATGTAATGACAGCCATCTCCCCAGTGCCTTTACCTGACATGCAGCCCCATATCATCAATGACTGTGGAAATTTACATGTTCTCTTCAGGCAGTCATCTTTATAAATCTCATTGTTACGGCACCAAACAAAAGTTCCAGCGTCATCACCTTGCCCAATGCAGATTCGAGATTCATCGCTGAATATGACTTTCATCCAGTCTTCCACAGTCCACGATTGCTTTTCCTTAGCCCATTGTAACCTTGTTTTTTTCTGTTTAGGTGTTAATGATGGCTTTTGTTTAGCTTTTCTGTATGTAAATCCAATTTCCTTTAGGCGGTTTCTTACAGTTTGGTCACAGACGTTGACTCTAGTTTCCTCCCATTCGTTCCTTCATTTGTTTTGTTGTGCATTTTCGATTTTTGAGACATATTGCTTTAAATTTTCTGTCTTGACGCTTTGACGTCTTCCTTGGTCTACCAGTATGTTTGCCTTTAACAACCTTCCCATGTTGTTTGTATTTGGTCCAGAGTTTAGACACAGCTGACTGTGAACAACCAACATCTTTTGCAACATTGCGTGATGATTTACCCTCTTTTAAGAGTTTGATAATCCTCTCCTTTGTTTCAATTGACATCTCTTGTGTTGGAGCCATGATTCATGTCAGTCCACTTGGTGCAACAGCTCTCCAAGGTGTGATCACTCCTTTTTAGATGCAGACTAACGAGCAGATCTGATTTGATGCAGGTGTTAGTTTTGGGGATGAAAATTTACAGGGTGATTCCATAATTTATTCCTCAGAATTGAGTGAGTCCATATTTTTTTCCCTCTGCTTGGTCTAAAAAAGTAACCGTTACTGACTGCCACAATTATTTTTCCTGAAATCATTTTTCAAGATGATAATGCATCTTGCCATAGAGCAAAAACTGTGAAAACATTCCTTGCAAAAAGACACATAGGGTCAATGTCATGGCCTGCAAATAGTCCGGATCTTAATCCAATTGAAAATCTTTGGTGGAAGTTGAAGAAAATGGTCCATGACAAGGCTCCAACCTGCAAAGCTGATCTGGCAACAGCAATCAGAGAAAGTTGGAGCCAGATTGATGAAGAGTACTGTTTGTCACTCATTAAGTCCATGCCTCAGAGACTGCAAGCTGTTATAAAAGCCAGAGGTGGTGCAACAAAATACTAGTGATGTGTTGGAGCGTTCTTTTGTTTTTCATGATTCCATAATTTTTTCCTCAGAATTGAGTGATTCCATATTTTTTTTTCCCTCTGCTTGGTCTAAAAAAGTAACCGTTACTGACTGCCACAATTTTTTTTCCTGATTTCTTATAGTGTTTCTTAAAGCCAGAAAGTTGCCATTTGAAATGACTTCAGTTTTGTGTCATGTCATTTCTACAAAATTAAACAACTGATTGAACATCCTCCGAGGCCGGTGATTCCATAATTATTGCCAGGGGTTGTATCATGGTATGGGGTTGTGTCAGTCAATCAGTGTCGTTGGCAAAGGTAATTTGTACTTCTGTGATGGCAGCATTAATGCAGAAAAGTACATTGAGATGTTACAGCAACAAATGCCTACCTTCTAGATGACATCTTTTCCAAGGATGTCCATGCATTTCTCAATAGCACAATGTAAAAAACACATTCTGCACACATTAACAAGGCATGGCTATGGAAGATGACTGTGTGGACACTGGTTTGGCCTTGCCTGCCTGCAGTCCTGACCTGTCCTCAACAGAGTATGTTTGGAGAATTTTGAAAGGAAAAATGCAACAATGACGACCCTGTACTATTGCACACCTTAAGACGTGTCTGTAGAAAGAATGGGACAAAGTAACACTTGAATTGCTTCATCGCTTGTATCCTCAGTGCCAAAATGCCTTTTAAGTGTTGTGAGAAGGAATGGGAACATTACAAAGTGGTAAATGCTTTAGTGATACAACTTTTTTTGGGAATGTGTTGTAGGCCTTAAATGCAGGAATGGATATACAGTAAAACTCGCATATAATGGATTCAGGTGGACCAGCGAATTTTGTCCGTTACAATCGAAATCCGTAATAGGAATAAAACGGAAAAATCTGTTACACGTATAAAATGGAAAAATCCGTTACATGTATGAAACGTACAGAATCCGTTATATGTATGTAATGGATTAATTACAGCCAGGAGGCGCTGAACAACTAATGGGCAATACCCAACACCAGTTAGGCTTGCATATTTCCTTGATAAAAGCTTGACTTTGAATCTGGAGCTGCCTCATTTAATAACCAAGTCAAAACTCCATCTATAGAAAATAAACACCTGCTTTAAATAAGCGGCAGGCATTATGTGCATTAAAAAGATTACTTTTGGTCGAGTCACTCTTTTTTCTAAGTCAGCTGTGGAGTGGTACCTTAAAATCCTAAAGCCTGATTTATGCTTCTGTAATCCGTGGCCATGCAATGACATCAACATGCGCGCGACCCTTTTAAAGTTCTCCATCGCGTCTTTATGCAATTTTCCACAGGACCAGTGATTTTTTTTTTCTGGATCAATTTGTCCCTCAGTGAGCTCCACTTCTTTATACAATCATCAACCTCCAAACCAATCTATATGGTACATACAATTTTCCTTCATGAATTGTGGGTCATTTGAGCGTCTTTTTCTGACTCCTTGTGGTAAGGTTGGTCATATTTGTGGACTTTTCTGTCAAACATATTTGATCCATGGTCGAAATGTAATCTGCGGGCACACTGCAAAAACTTTTAAAATATGATGGGAGAGGAAGGAGTGAAAACGGAAACGTGACGAATCACATCTCTTTGCGGTCTCAGTCATTTAGCAGATACACGTCAGGCTACAGGGAGGGTTCGCAGCCACGCAGAGGGCTCTGATGTAATGCGGTTTGGTTTGTCACACCTAGGGATATGTGTGAAGCTTGACACTACATTACAGTGAAGGCAGCAAGCAGCATTTTGTTAATAATTGCCAGCCTTGAATAAAAGCCTGCCACGTTTAGGTGCCGGGTCTGAGCACGGTTTGAAAAAATAAATGACCGGTCTTTTAATCACAGAAATACGGTGCCCGCTTTCCTCTGTTACTGGGCATGTCCAGACTGCTCTGTTCAGCACATGAGGGGTTTTTAATGGAAATGCATTGCGATTGGATGAGATGTTTTGTCTGATGTGAGCGAAAATCTATTATGCAAAATCCGTTATATTCGGCTTGCATAAATTTCGTGCCACTTGCATCAACTAGTCGTGAACATTGCGCAACCTATTCACAAACATTGCATGCAGGGCATCTGAACCTGAAATTAAATTATGAAGAGATGTTACATCTATAATAACATAACTTCACAGATGCATTATCTAATTTATGAGAAAGAATGAAAATGCAACTGTTTTACCAATCCATTAGTCAGTCTCTCTCTCTCTGTGTGTGTGCGTATGTGTGTGTGTGTGTGTGTGTGCATACATATATATACGAGGTCTGTGATAAAACTAACGTACCTTTTTATTTTTTTCAAAAACGATATGGATTTGAATCACGTGCGATTACATCAGACAACCTTGAACCCTCGTGCGCATGCTTGAGTTTTTTCACGCCTGTTGGTTACGTCATTCGCCTGTGGGCTGGCTTTGAGTGAGGAGTGGTCCACCCCTCCCGTCTGAATCTCTTTGTCTGAGAACTTCCTGAGAGACTGACGCTTTGCTTGATCAAAATGTTTTCCAAAACTGTGAGGCACATCGAAGTGGACATCATTCGAGAAATTCAGCTGGTTTTCTGTGAAAATTTTAACGGCTAATGAGAGATTATGGACTGTTGCTGTCGCTTTAAGGACTGCCCACAGAGCGGGACGTCGCGACGCGCCCTGAGCCGCCGCTGTCTGCCTGTTTCGAGCTGAAAGCTTCCAAATTGAAGCCTCTTTTGACCCAGGACATCGTGAGAGAGCAGAGAACTTTCAGAAGAGGTCGGGATCAGCAGTTTATCCGGACATTCCACTGTTAAAGGAGATTTTATTAATGAAAGATGTGTGGATGGGTCAGCGTGTCGGGACGCAGCCGACGCGGTGCAGCGGCACAGGAAAAACACCTCCGTGTTGATAACCATTTGTAAAAACCAGGCGGCTTTTGATGGCTTTCAGTTGAGTGAGTATCTGAGAAATTGTTTAACAGCTGGACATGTTTCAACTTGTCCTTAAGGCTTCCAACGGAGGTGTTTTTCCTGTGGCGGCACGCGGCGCCAACTGCGTCCTGACGCGGACCCGTCCGCACTTTCTTTCATTACAAAATCTCCTTTAACAGTGGAATGTCCGGATAAACTGCTGATCCCGACCTCTTCTGAAAGTTCTCTGTTCTCTCACGACGTCCTGGGTCAACAGAGGCTTAAATTTGGAAGCTTTCAGCTCAGGCAGACAGCGGCGGCTCAGGGCGCATCACAACGTCAAGCAAAGCATCAGTCTCTCAGGAAGTTCTCAGACAAAGAGATTCCGACGGGAGGGGTGGACCACTCCTCACTCAAAGCCAGCCCACAGGCGAATGACGTAACTGACAGGCGTGGAAAAAACTCTTGCATGCCCACGAGGGTTCAAGCTTGTCTGCTGTAATCGCACGTGAATCAAATCCATATAGTTTTTGAAAAAAATAAAAAGGTCCGATACTTTTCTAACAGACCTCGTATATATAAAATATATATATATATGTGTGTGTGTGTGTGTGTATGTGTGTGTGTGTGTGTACAGTGGTGGGCACAGATAACCAAAAAATTAACTTTGATAACAGATAATCAGATAACTGAAAAGATTTGGGCAATTCCAGCAAAAAGGTAACATGGCAGGTGAAATTTCAAAATGTAAATATCACATCAAATACCACTTGGTTATGTCCTTTGGGTACCCAAATATGAGAAACACAAGGATTTCTACCAGTTCAGCCGACCTTAGGTTTTTGGTTGCACATCTCATTTTTGCCCCAACAAAACAGCAAGTTTCAAGCCCAAAACACAGTATTTCTTCCTCATTGTATTACACAAGTCCTGAGCTTAATACAGAATTTATAACCATTTTCTGTTAGTATTCTTATTAGAGTATTGAGAACAACATATTAATTTCAAAAGTAAGCCTTGTGTTTTTTAGCCTGGGCGACGAAAATGAGGTCGTCCTTCTAGGTAACGTGAGTAACAAAAAATGAACTTTTCTCTAGTTTGACAGTGCTGGTAGATATGACAGCCAGATTCCTGCATTCATCTCTTCCACCCTGAATTACTATATTCATGAAACAAAACCAGAAAAATCCCTCATAGCCTTTGGGGCAGAAGTGCTTCAAAATCTGTAACTTGAGTAACACGTGAGTAACGTGTAGTGTAACGTGAGTAACACTCACTTCATCACTGAACCACTGAGAGCTGAGAAGGTTGTTGAAACAGCGGCTAACTGCTGCTAATGAAGCCGAGATATTTGAGTTGGTAGAAACAAACAGATCGCAGAGCAGCAAGAAGAAACAAGTGGATTTAAAGAAGACAAGAAACTAGTTTTCAAGCCTGAAGTTCGCTGATCCACAGCAGCTACTGAGGATTGTTTTTCACCGGCGTGGCTCCACCTAAAGCCCGAGGCGTCAGCGCACATCCGCCGGCGCGGCTCCACCTGAAGCCCAAGGCGTCCGCGCACTTCCACCGGCGCGGCTTTACTGAGGCCCAAGGCGTCGGCACAGTTCCACCGGCGCGGCTTTACCGAGGCCCGAGGCGTTAGCGCACATCCACCGGCGCGGCTCCACCTGAAGCCCGAGGCGTCAGCGCACATCCACCGGCGCGGCTACACCTGAAGCCCGAGGCGTCAGCGCAGTTCCACCGGCGCGGCTTTACCGAGGCCCGAGGTGCCAGCGCGGAGTTATCTGACCATGGGTCCGAAGAAGGCACTGACGGCGGAGGAGGGAGACGATATCAAAAAGTCCCTGGACTTTTTGTCTGAGGAAATCTCTGTTGTTAAAATGCAGCAGAAATCCATTATGGAGCTGGTGGAAGAAGTGAAGGCTCTCCGGATCCAGAATGCCGAGAAAGACCGGCGTCTGGTGTACCTGGAGAACCGTGTTGCGGAGTTGGAACAGTACACAAGGATGAACGACGTTATTATTACAGGAATTCATATTAAACCTCGATCCTACGCACGGGCGGTGTCAGAAGACAGCGGAGGGGAGGCCAGCGAGCAGGAGGCCAGCTCAGTGGAACAACAGGTGGCTGACTTTCTGCAATCTAAAGGTATTCAAATGGACTGTAATAACATTGAAGCGTGCCACCCCCTGCCCAGGAGAGAGGATGGAGACAAGCGAGCAGTTATAATGAGGTTTGTCAACAGAAAACATAAAATGGCATTGTTAAAACAGGGACGGAAACTTAAAGGAACAAACGTATTCATCAATGGACATCTGACCAAAAGAAACGCAGACATCGCCAGGAAAGCTCGTTTCTTAAAAAAGCAGGGAAAAATTCAACAGACATGGACATCCAACTGCAAAACATTTATCAAATTGAATGGAACACCACAACAAGCGAAGGTTATGGTAATCGGGAACATCGAGGATCTGGACAAATACGACCAATAAGGTATGAGGACACAAACACATCACAACACCATGACACAGACCAGAGGAACCTATTCATCTACTACATCATCTACATCTGGAGACAAGAAGGATATAACTCAAAGGACTGCTGATCATGGAAAAGTAGAACTGAGAACATTTAAATACACAGACCACAATGTACTGGACTTGGAGCAAGATATAGACCCGGACAATAATTTCTTCTCAAATATCAATGACAGTTGTTGCTATTATACAGATGAACAGTTTAATTGGATCATTAAAACGGATAACAAATTATCAATAATCCATTTCAACAGCAGAAGTCTATATGCAAACTTTAACAACATTAAAGAATATTTAAGTAAATTTAAAAAAAATATTTAACATAATTGCTATATCAGAAACATGGATCACTGAAGATAAAGGAATGGATTTTGAACTGGATGGATATGAATTTAATTGTGTAAACAGAAAGAATAAGAGTGGAGGAGGAGTGGCTGTGTATGTGGATAAGAACATGGATTATAAAATAGTAGACAATATGACAACTGTGATTGATAACTTATTAGAATGTATAACTATTGAAATATGTGAAGAAAAAAGCAAAAATGTATTAGTCAGCTGTATATATAGAGCACCAGGATCTAGTATTGAAACATTCACTGACTGTATGGGAAAAATGTTCTCAAAAACTAATCAAAAAACTGTGTTCATTTGTGGTGACTTAAATATTGATCTGCTCAATCCAAATAAGCATAAAATAACAGATGAATTTATCAGTATAATGTACAGTATGAGTTTATATCCAAAAATCACCAGGCCAAGCAGAATTACATCCCATAGTGCTACCTTAATTGATAATATATTCAGCAATGATATTGAGAATAACACTGTGAGTGGATTATTAATCAATGACATTAGTGATCATCTACCAGTTTTCATCGTTTATAATAGAAACCATCGGCGGAATCAGCCAGAGGAGAAAATAAAATACAGGCGAGTGCGGACAGAGGAAAACATGAACACACTAAAGAAGGATTTACAGGAGCAAAACTGGGAAAAGGTATACAGTGAAAGTGATGTTGATAGTGCATATGAAACTTTTTTACAAATATTTACATCATTATATGATAAAAATTGTCCAATTAAACAAGACTACAGAAAACAAAAAATCCAAGATCGACCATGGATGACGAAAGGGTTACGAAATGCATGTAATAAGAAAAATACACTGTATAGAGAATTCATAAAACTAAAGACTAAAGAGGCAGAAAATAGATATAAGAAATACAAAAATAGATTAACTAATATTATACGGGTATGTAGGAAGGAATATTATAGTAACATATTATATAATAACAAAAACAATATTAAAGGAATATGGGATATATTAAATAGCATTATCAAAAATGGTAATAAAAACAGAGTTACCCTCAGTATTTCATTGATAATAATGTCAAGAAGGAAAATAAGGATGAGGTAGTCAACGGTTTTAATAATTTTTTTGTAAATATTGGACCAAGCTTGGCAGAAAAAATTCCCAATTCCCAACCTGAGGATTGGGATAATAATCTCATAGAAAGAAATCCCTGTTCAATGTTCCTCACATCAGTGGATGGAAAAGAAATTATAGACATTGTGAATAATTGTAAATATAAAACATCTACCGATTTAAATGAAATTGATATGGTGGTGGTAAAACAGGTCATTGAATGGATTGTAGAACCATTAACATACATCTGTAACTTATCATTTCAAACCGGTAAATTTCCCAATCAAATGAAAATAGCTAAGGTTGTGCCGCTGTATAAGACTTTCGGACATGTTGGGTACACAGTAGGAACTTTTTTGTTGTTGTCTTTACTGATCTATCTTGTAATTGTTGTTGTATCAAATGTTCGAAATAAATAGTTTTCATTCATTCATTCATTTATTCAACCACTAAGTTACTCAGTCAGCCAACTAGTTATTGTTTTAACAAATAGGTGGCAGCCAATTAGCTATTGTTTTAACTTTGAGACATAAGTGGCAGGTTGTTTTCCCACAATGCATGTGGGAAAACATGGTGATACATGTCATTTCCTGTATGGTGGGAGAAATTGAATCTGTGTCATGTCATAACAAATTTCAACCCAGCGACATCAAACAAACATAGTAGAGAAGCTTGAATCTTCGACTAGACTGGGTTGTTTGATGTGAGGACGTTTCGCTTCAAACTGCAGAAGCTTCCTCAGCTAAAATTCTTGCTCTGGTAGTCTGACTTCTGTCTTGACCCTTGTAGAGAAGAACAAAGAAGCCACAAAAGCTGGAGTTTTAAACCTAACCAGACCCCTGCTACTGAGAGGCAGACTGCTATTGGCTAGTGACTAAATAATTGCTTTAATTAGCACCTATTGTGCTCTAGTTAGCACCCTCCTAATGACAGGGTAGCTGTCCCTCCTAACATTGAGACTGACACCTCTCCTGACGGCTCACCTGACGGATCTCCGGATGACATGAGTGACTCCTTACCATGAACAAAAGACTGAAACTGCTTTGACCTGAGTACCCCATTGTAAACAGGGGACAAAGCGTGTCTCAGACCCCCTCCCCGGTTAAGGCTGGGTTTCAGCTGTTTCACATACAGTGCCTCCTTCACCCCTCTCTCAAACCATTTCTGCTTTCTGGCTAAGATTTTAACTTCCTTGTCCTCAAACGTGTGGTTAGTGTCTTTAAGGTGGAGATGAACTGCAGACTGAGGTCCACTGGCGCTCTCTCTGCGGTGCTGGTATAGCCTTTTGTGTAACGGCTGCTTAGTCTCAGCTATGTAGTGTTCGTTACAGTTTTCCTGACATCTGATAGAATACACTACATTGCTCTGTTTGTAACTAGGGATCCTGTCCTTAGGGTGAACTAATTTCTGTCTCAAGGTGTTATCAGGTTTAAAGTAAACTGGGATTTTGTGCTGTGTGAAGATCCTCTGTACTTTTCCCCCTACTCCTGCTAAATAAGGGAGTAGGGGAAAATCCCAAAATCCCTTTTCGATTGATGAAGACATTGTGAACGCGATACGAAGGGAGTATCAGGAACTCAGAAAGATACTCCACTGAACTTTCTTGTACAGGACTATTGACATTGTATTTCAGTAGTTGATGGACAAGATTGATCAATGATCGTGGGGTGGTGTGGGGGGGAGGGCTAGTCAGCAGTTTTCACAGAGTTACTAATTGCTTACTCGGCAGTCTTCACTTCAGTTTTAATGCACTGCAGTGTTCTTGGTGAACATGTAACGTGAGTAACGTAACGTGAGTAACACGACTTTTATTCTTTTAATGTCTGGGTGATTCTTTAACTACGGGCACTATTGGCCTTGTAAATGTAATTTCCACCACACAATTGCCTTACAATATAAAGAGCCTTGGGGCAACTGTTTGTTGTGATTTGGCGCTATATACATGTGCTCTGATGTCACTGTTTATCTCCATAGAAACTACCCAAACAATCGTTCATACAAACTGTTTAGGGACATTACAGTGTTGTGGTGGAAATTACGGCAATAGTGTGGGACAACTACATTTTATTTAAAAAAAAAATCACAACAGTTGTATGACATTGAATACCCCAATTATGTTTTGATTATTTTACTGATATTTTATTCAGAGATATTTTAAAACATTAGAAAAAACGTTTCTTTACCATTCATTTTTATCATTGAAGATCAAAAGTCTGGGTGTGGGACAAGCACAAAATGGCAATATTTGCATATAATGATGCTGGAAAAAAGATGAAAAAGTCATCATAGACTACTAGAACAAATTTCTTAACACACTTTCATTGTAAAGATAACTATAAAAGTGTGAAATTTCCCGTTCTTTCTGTTTTTCATACAATATGATCAAAGGACATAATAAGTGCCTGTAGTCTAAGAATCACCCATCTATAAAGACAAATGTTAGTTAGTCTGTTCCAATTTGTTTGTTCTTTTGAAGAGGTTATTAATAAAGGTTTAAACTATAATAGATCATTTTGCTCTGTCCTCTGTAGTTTAACAAGAAGGTGAAAGCAAACTTAAGTTAAAAAAGCCACATTATTTTTTTTGCGTAATGTGAGTAACGGTGACAAAATGTGCCCAGCAAGGACAATGAAGAAAGATCTTTCTCATGTTGTTCTATGTGGATGTAGAGAGTGGTGTTTAGTATTCACCATGAAAAATACAAATGTTCAGTCCAGTCATAAAAGAGGGAGACACCTTTATTCAAGCATCTGTTGTTTTAAATGTAACGTGAGTAATGCTGGAATTGCCCTTATCTTTGAAAAAGATAAAAGATAAAACATTAAACCACCCAAAAATGTATCGGAAGTTGCAGATAACTGATAAATTCCAGGATTGTCTCTGGTACACTTGCAACTACTAACAAGCTGATTTTGAGTTTTAACACCATGATCGCTTCTGGAAGTATCAAAAGCGACGACAGACCCAAACAATGAGTCAGCACTTCTGTCTTTGAGCGTTCTGACCCCTGCTGGAAGCTCCAGTTTACTACAAGGCTTCCAGCACAAACGCGGCTGAGAGGAGCCACGAAGCTCAACTCTCTACTCAATCACAATGCTGCCATCAGGCGGAGGTCTTGGAAAATAAAGCAATGCTAACTTATGGTTTGGTGTAAATAAAATGAATATTCATAGAATAACTCCATTAATGTCAATTCTGTCATTTGTGCAAAGTTAAGATATAACATACATCTTTTAATGTTGAATAATGCACTAATTCTGAAGTTTTGTAACAAACAGACAGATGGCATTCTGGGTAAAATGTGCCTCCGCTAACACTGATTGGTTCATTCTGTGTAAACCAACACGTTAATGTGAGGTGTGTCGTGTGTTGGTGATAAATGTGCTTTTGTAAAATATGCCATTTTTTATTTGTAAAAAAAAAAAAAAAAGCATTTAAAAAAAAAAGAGCCAAGTTGTAATTAGATAACTGTCTGATATAACCGGTGTCAAAATAAATAGAACACTGCAATGATCTACTGGTGCCAGTGTGAGTTTTGGCCCTTTTTCAGCTGATTTTTTTATTTGTGCGAGAATTTTTTGGATCGCACCGAGTTTCAGGTTAATCGCGCGTCCTGCATCGTTTAGTATAAATGGTGTAACGAGCTGCGTTTAACATCTCACGAGCACCTCCTGATCGCCGATCGTATGGTCAGATGAAAATCAAACCTGTTTGATATTCTGGTCGGCCATTGTGAGGGTATCCCGCTGCTGAAGCGCTACACACATCCAACCTCTCGCACTGTGCATGAGCAAACACCGCAGACCTGTCTTGTAATGTTTTGTTTTGTTTTTTTTTTTACTTTGATGTCTCCCATCGAGAGTTTTTGTAAATTAAGTTAAAAAAAAAAAAAAGCTTCTGTTTACATTTTGCTTCTGGAAACACGAGTCCGACGTGTGGTTTTTGAACATACAATGTGTGTGAGAACATAAATCGGGCGCTCTGAACTTTTACAGCATGCGGTTCTGTGGTACAGTTTGAGCTGGAACCGAGTACAGTGATTGAAAATATCAGCCCAGCTTCAGTTTGAATACTGCCATGAACACTACTGGCCAGTAGATGGCAGTAGAGACCTTGAAAACTTGCCAAAACAAAATTACAGATAATCTGTGTCTGCTACATTTAAGATGCGTGTAATTTAATAAACGCAAACACAATAACGTCTATAAACCCAGAGAATATATTCGTGAGAGTTTTAGGCACTAGAGTTTAATGCTGTTGTCCGTGGATCCTGATCAGAGCGTCTGAAATGCATTTCTCATGTCGTGAACGTACTGAGATACCCATAATGCACCTGGACACAGCATGTCCACACTAAAACCTTAAAAATTAGTGCATTACTTTAAAACTAAAACATATATCTGATATTTTCACTTTATAAAACTTCAGACGTGATGTTAATTTAAATAACTGAATTAGTTTGGTTAAAATTTGAACCATAAGTTAAAAATGTATGCCCCTGGATGAGTTGGGTGATATTGCCCATGTATTAGTATGGGGTTAAAAGCAATGAGTTTTTTTTTTTTTTTTTTGGTGGCAAGTTCTCCTTTGCCTGCAGACGATAGAACAGTTTCTTCTAGAAGCAGCTCTCGTCTGTTTGCAGAGGATAGAACTACACCTCTGCTACAAAACATTTAACAGGTAGGTGCTCAACTGTTTTTAATTTTTATAAGTGTTTGTAGCTGTTCAACTTTGTTTACCACGTTAACAGTCTAAAAATTATCGGACAAAAATTTATCGGAAGATAATTAGTCCGATAATGGTTTTAAAAGTTACCTGAAAAGATAATCCGAACTGTGCCCACCACTGTCTGTCTCTCTGTGTGTGTGTGTGTGTGTGTGTGTGTGTGTGTGTGTGTGTGTGTGTGTGTGTGTGTGTGTGTGTGTGAGATTCCAAATTTGTTCTCCACCACACGGTGCACACGAGACACGCTGTAGATCATTTTTCTGTGATTCTGGGAGTGATGAGAAAATGGTTTCATCATCCAAGTTCTGAGAGCAAATGTGTCATCGGCTAAGAAATGCTTAATTTTATATAGCGTCGCGTCAAGCCTGACACAGCGGGACGCCTTGGCACAATGAATTACGTGGCAGTGCAGGGATCAGTTCATGCAAGTGTCAAAGTGGCTTAAGAATCACTACGTTTTTGTTTTGTTTTTGCTTTTTCCGTACCGCCTCAATGTTTTTGATTTGGTGTTGTCAACTGATTATTTTCTGTTGTAGAGCACATAACTCACAGGAAGAAAAATTGTTCAGGATATACTAAAATAAAAAAAAGTCTGTGTGATGTTTTTAGGTAGACAGCACTTATGTTTAGGAAAGAGGTGATGGTATATTCCACACCAGACATAGGCGTATGTGTAAAAATTTCATTTGAATAATGATATTAAATTGTTTCTGCACAGATTGATTTGGAGAGTATATTTACACTTAATCCAGATGTGGCTCCAAATGAAGAAATTGCACCTAGCCCAGAGACGCCACCGCCACCTACACCTGCATCCGTGAAGGTCAACAAAATTGCGAAGGCAAGTAGCAAATCAGCAAAATGTTATGATAAGGATTGTTGAGAGGTGGGAGTGTCAAAATGATACTTTTAAGCATACAGGTGCATCTCAAAAAATTTGAATATCGTGAAAAAGGTTAATATTTTTTGTCAAGTATTTCAGACAGTGAAAATTTGACATATTCTTGTTGCACTACATAGAAACTAAAATGTTGGGTGGCTCCTCCACCCAAAAATAGAAAATGCAAATCTCAAAAGTCACAATGCAGTATGAATACCATGAATCTCTCAAATCTGGCTTAGTACACACAAACACAATCACTGGGAAGACTGCTGAAGTGACAGTTATCCAGAAGACACTCACAGACACCGTCCACAGGGAGGTTAAGCCACAGAAGATAAATGGCCTGCATTTATATTGCGCTTTTCCATATGCATCAGATGCTCAAAGCGCTTTATAATAAGGGATGTCTCAATCAGGTTTTTTTTTGCCCCCGATTCTGCCGATACCGAGTCCCGATCCGATACTTTAAAAAACTGAATGAACAGTGAACAAATGCTAAATATATTTTATATATTTTCATTTTAATCACCTTATTTTATTATTTATCACTTAAACAGTGCACTTCTACTTGAGGTAGCTTGAACAATCAAGTAATAATCTACCAGACTTAAAAAATATACAAATTTCCATGTTATTTTATTTGTCTAACAATAAATGTCCAAGGTTCCTTGTGTTAAACAAGAAATTATCTAATCTGAAATAACAGGTGCTTTTAATTTACAGATGAAAGGTTTCTAAAGAACCATTTATTGATTTAGCTATTTTAATTACAAGTGTTCTAAACTTTTTTTAAACAGTAATGAGAAATTTTGAGGTAACAAACAACAATAACAAAAAACATTTCCATGGATTTTTCTTCAGAAAACTGCTCCTGTTTTGAACAGATCAGTGGTTTCTGCCACTAGTCTTTCATGTTTTGGCCCGACGCGTCGTTCCTATTGGACAGCGCAAAGCTACGTCACAGCTCACAGCGTCCAAATTTGGATTGGGTTGAACTTATGTTTTTTCTTTTGTTCAATAAAAAAATAATAAAATAAAAAAAAAGATTGGGTTGAACTTTGACCGCGTCAGCCTGCCGACCCTTAGTGATTTTCCAGTCAGGTTGGGATTTGAACCAAGGATCTTCTGGTCTCAAGCCCAATGCCTTTAACACTAGACCATCACCTCCCCTAAAGGTCATTGGCCAGAAGATCATTGCTCAAAGCACTAGCTGTTCACAGAGTTCTGGATCAAAGCATAGTCATGGGAAGTTGACTGAAGGGGAAAAGTGTGGTCGCAAAAGATGTACATGCAATAGGGATGACAGCAACTTTGAGAAGATTGTCAATCAAAGCCAATTCCAGAACTTGAGGGAGTGTTAGAAGGAGTGGACTGAGGCTGAGTGCATAAAGACCCAACACACATATATGTGTCCAGGAAATGGGCTACATGTCTTGTATTCGTGGTGCCAAGCCACTCCTGAACCACAGATAGTCAGAAATGTCTCAACTGGGCTAAGGAGAAAAAAAAAGTGAACTGTTGCTCAGTAGTCCAAAGTCCTCTTTTCAGATAAGAGTAAATTTTAAATTTAATTTGGAAATCAAGGTCCCAGAGTCTGCAGGAAGAATGGAGAGACACAAAGCCAAGGTGCTTGAAGTCCCATGTGAAGTTTCCAGTCAGTGATGGTTTGGTGACATGTCATCTGCTCGTGTTCCGTCCACTGTGTTTTATCACAGCAAACGTCAACCCAGCCGTCTACCAGGACATTTTAGAGCCTTTCATGCTTCCATCTGTTGACAAGCTTTATAGAGATGCTGATTTCCTTTTCAAGCAGGACATGGCATCTAGTCACACTGCCAAAACTGCTAGTACCTTGTTTGCTGACCATGATATTAGTGTACTTGATTGTCCCCATGGACAATCCCTCATAGATTCTTTATGGAATATTGTCAAGAGGAAGATTAGAGACATCAGATCCAAAAACCTCGACGACCTGAAGGCTGCTATCAAAGCAACTTGGACTTACAGAACACCTTAGCAGTGCCTCAGGCTGATCACCTCCACACAACACCTCACTGATGCTGGATTTCATCCAGAAGCAGCCGCAGCCAAGTACTGAGTGCATAAATGAACATACTTTTCAGACACTGGACATATCTGTATTATACATCCCTTTTTAAAAAACTGATCTGCTGAAATATTGTAATATTTTGAGATACTCAGTTTGTTGGAGCTGTAGGCTGTAACTCACTCACTCACCTTCAATCCTCCAATTAAGGGTTATTGGAGATGGGGACAGCTGGAGCCTGTCCCAGCAGTCATAGGGCGTGAGGCGGGGTACACCCTGGACAGGACGCCAGACTGTCACAGGGCTAGGCCATAATTATCAAAATTAAGAAATAGGTGAAACATTTTAGTATGTAAAATTTTCACACTCTGAAATACCTGACAAAAAATATTGAACTTTTTCATGATATTCTCCTTTTTTCTGTGATGCACCTGTATCTGAAACACATATTGTGGCTCCTGTTAGGTCTGCCTTTATATAGATACTGGATCCTACAGTCTTGTTAAGTATTAGGCTGTGCAGAGTAGATTAAGGCAACACTTTATTGTGCGGTCAGTGCAGATCTTTCAGTTACATGATCAGGGATGTGAAATTTCTGCCAAATCGCAGATGTTTGCGGTTAAAATAAAAATTTGTGCTCTTCAAGATAGATGCAGATCCATTGTGCGGCTGAGTTCTTCTTTTGTTTGATCACCCGATTGGTCTTTCACATGCTTCAAATTGGTTAAAAAAAATTGCTATCATGTCAGTATGGAGGAATGTTTCCAACACCTTGTTGAATCTATGCCACAATGGATTAAGGCAGGGTTAGGGGCTCCAACCCAGTATTAGCAAGGTGTATCTAATAAGGTAGTCGGTGTGTGTATATATGTGTATATATATGTGTGTGTGTGTGTGTATATATATATATGTTAACACACGTTCCCATTCAAATGAAATGACCATTCCAAACTTTTTACTGGTACTGTATAGTACTGTAGAAAAAGCTGATTAAGTGAACATTCTCATTCATACTCATTTATCATCTGTATTGTGCTTGAATATGTGAACCAATATAGTATGAAATGCACACAAAATAGAAATCAGAAGGGGGCAAAATGTGTTTTCACAGCACTGCAAACAAAATGGGCCGTAATCAGCCTTAATATAAATCTGTGACACTGAAATGTTGCTTTTTTTCAGAGATCAAGAAATTAATTGAAATTAGGAGTATCAGTCTAGCTTGACCCTCTCACTGTATAATATTTTACTGTTGCTTCTGTTTTTTCCTTGCAGAACCGTCGCACTATAGCTCCTTCAAAGAATGAAATTCCATCCAGGGACAATAAAGGTTTGTTCTGCATACAACCCCAATTCCAATGAAGTTGGGACGTTGTGTCAAATATAAATAAAAACAGAATACAATGATTTGCAAATCCTCTTCAACCTATATTCAGTGAACACACCACAAAAACAAGATATTTAATGTTCAAACTGATAGACTTTTTGTTTTTGTGCAAATATTTGCTCATTTTGAAATGGATGGCTGCAAAACATTTCAAAAAACCTGGGACGGGGCAACAAAAGACTGGGAAAGTTGATGAATGCTCAAAGAACACCTGTTTGGAACATTCCACAGGCGAATGTTACACCATTCACCTGTTATTTCCAGCAAGACGATGCCAAGCCACATTCTGCACGTGTTACAACAGCGTGACTTCGTAGTAAAAGAGTGCAGGTACTAGACTGGCCTGCCTGCAGTCCTGATCTGTCACCCATTGAAAATGTGTGGCGTAGTTTGTGTTATGTAGCACAATGGGTGGAAAGAATCATAAAAATTGTTTTGCTGTAGAAAATGGTACTAAAGAGTAATCAAATTAAAGTAGCCTCCTATAATATAAACGGTAGGGCTGCAGCTATCGATTATTTTAGTAATCGAGTATTCTGTCGATTATTCTGGTGATTAATCGAGTAATCGGATAAAAAGTACTTCTGCATTTTTAAACAATGTCAATAGTCCAGGGCTCTCCCTAAGCAATGGCACAATGTCACTGGGCCAAAGTGTTGGTATTTTGCTGAAATGGCGATGGGATGTGGCTTTGTTTTGTTTTCTCCAACTTGTAAAATGTAACCATTTTTAAGTTTTGTTTTTTGTTTTTTATAAAGGTTGGTGGACAGGGTCCCTGCGTGATATTTTTTTATCCCTCTTTCTCTGCAATTCAGCAGATGCATTTCAGCTGGAGGTTGGACATGCAACCTCGCGGTCAGTTTTTTAAAATTATTTTTATTTAAATTACCGTGTTTGTGAAATGTTGTGTGTTGCCCAAAAAAGCAAAAATTAAAACAGCCCCTCACACTGGGCAGAGAGAGACAGCATCATGCCACCGGGTCAATAGTCCCAGACCGTGTGTTTTTTTTAAATAGACAACCACACTGCTTTGCTTTAAATGCACAGTAAGTCTATTTCAGATGATCAGTGTGGACCATCTTTCTCTTAAAAGGCTTTATTTTACTCTGTGTCACGTTGGAAAGCGATAGCTATCGTTGCTAATTTGATTCGCTGTTATGCTCCAGTCTTCTTCTGTTTTTTTTTTCTGCGGACGTTGCAGCGCCACACACAGGCCTGGCATGTGTACTACAACGTTAAACGAAGCTTCGAGGCACAGAAGTTGCCTCGAACATTTTTTTTGTAATCGAATTATTCGAGATACTCGACTAATTGTTTCAGCCCTAGTAAACGGCCTCCTCAGTCCAATCAAGAGGAGTAAAGTTTTGAGCAAGATGAAGAAAGAGGGTGTGGAGGTACTATATTTACAGGAGACCCATATGACTGATAAAGAGCATGAAAAACTGAAGAGAAATGGTTATAATCAGATTTTTTTCATCTTCGCATGAATCGCATCAGTCGGGGCATAGGAGAGGTGTTTGTATATTAATGTCCAAGAGAATAAGTTTTGAAATGCTTAATAACATAAAAGATGGGGAAGGTCTATATCATAGTCATTGGGAGGCTAGAGGGAGTTTTGGTTACATTACTCAACATTTATTGCCCCTCATTTGGATTTTACAGGGTAGGAGGGAAGCAATAATTTCAGTTATTGCGAAAGAGGGTAAAGACGGAACAAATTGCTCTAACTACAGACCCATTAGCGTACTTAATGTGGATTATAGAATTTTTATTGCAATTTTAGCTCGAAGAATGGAGAAAATATTACCAGTTATCATCAGTTTAGATCAGACTGGATTTATAAAACAATGACAGACACATGACAATATCTGCCGTAACTCTACTTATTATGCCACATGTTAAAGAAAAAACCTTGGAGGCTGCCATCTTGGGAATGGATGCAGAAAAAGCATTCGATTCTGTAAAGTGGGAATTTTTGTTTAGAGTTATGAAAAAGTCGTCAAGGCTGCTCGATCAGCCCTTTATTATTTGCCATCTTTCTGGAACTGCTTAGCCAATGGATAAAACAGTGTGTGAATATTAAGGGTATAACCATGTCTGAACAAGAACAGAAAATAGCGCTGTTCGCAGACGATGTCTTGATTTATCTGGAGAACCCAAACTCATCATTGCCTGTCCTGATGACATCCTTGACAGAGTTTAGTAGCCTGTCGGGATAAAAAATTAAATGTTCAAAAAAAAAAAAAAACCCCAAGCTTTATCTTTTAATTTTGAACAAACCAATTTCTAAAACAAAACTATTCAATTAATTGGGAGCAACAATCAATGAAGTACTTGGGCATTCACCTAACAAAAGACATTGGAAAACTGAAAGCGTCAAACTATGATAAGGTAATATCAATTATAAAAGCTGATTTATCAGAATAGAACTTAATCCCTTTTTTAAGCTTGGTATCAAGAGTGGAGATGATTAAGATGAATATAGTGCCACGCTTGCTATATATATATTTCAAAACCTTCGGATGGAGTTAACAGAAGAATTTTAGAGAATGGGACAAATTTATATCTAGACACATATGGCAGGGTGCTAGACCGCATTTTAAATATAGAACTCTTCAATTGCCAAAAAAAAGGGCGGTCGAGCTTTACTGACTGAGCTTCTCACCCTTTGTCTAAGGGAGACACCAGCCACTCTCCTAAGGAAGCCCATTTCGGCTGCTTGTACCCGTGATCTAGTTTCTTCGGTCATGACCTAACCTTCATGACGGTAGTTGACAGTAAGAGCAAAGATTGACCGGTAGATCGAGAGCTTCGCTTTTTGGCTCAGCTCCCTTCTCGTCACAACAGTACGGTAGAGTGAATGCAAAACTGTCCCTGTTGCACTGGTTCTCTGGCAAATCACACACTCCATTGTCCCCTCACTTGTGAACAAGACCCCGAAGTACTTGAACTCCTTCACTTGGGGCAAGAATAGGCACTTCCATCGGTTTCCTGCTGAGAACCATGGCCTCAGATTTAGTGGTGCTGATCTTCATCCCAACCACTCCACACTCAGCTGCAAACTGACCCAGTGAGTGCTGGAGGTCACAGGCCAATGAAGTCAACAGAACCACATCATCTGCACAAAGCTGTAATGAGACCCTAGTCGAGAGGTGGTCTCAAGGCGGACTCCTCCAGACATTCTCTGTTCACCTGCACTATCCGTTTGGGCTTACCAGGTCTCTCCAAAGTCCTCCCCCACCCTCTGATCCAACTCACTACCAGATGGTGATCATTTGACAACTCTTCACCCTCTTCCATCCAGTTCTGGCTCCAGACGGGGGGCCCTGGGCTTCCTCTGGGCTGAGTCACATTTCCTCTGCCTTGTTTTTTTATGGAGTCTTTTTGAACCATTATGAGTCTGGCCCCTTTCCTGAGCCCAATTTGCTTTGGGACACTCTAACCTGTAGCACGAAGGCTTCAGACAACAAAGCTCTCAGGTTCATAGGGACACACAGACCTCTCCATCACGATAAGGTGATGGTTCCCAGACAGAAACTCACAGAAATTCCAGCTAAAATCTGTCAGTGAGCTGCGGGAATGGATGAATCTGCCCTTCATGTACACTTTTAATTTGCAGTTATTCTTTATTGTTACCCTAGAGATTTAGGGGAAAATTCTTTACACTTAAAGATGTAAATAAACAACTGGCACTCCAGAGGGTTCTTTTTTCAAAAAATAGCTTTCTGCAAAGTAGTGCCAAACCAAAGCTAGTCTTTCATTCATTCATTCTCTGCTGCTTATCTGGTTCGCGGTGGCTGTAGACCAAGCAGCTCAACCCACGCGTCCCTGTCCTCAGCCAGGTCCTCTGTCTTCCTGGTGGATACAGAGGTGTTACCAAGCCAGTTTGATGTGACTGGACAATCTTCCAGACAATGTTCTAGTCTTGAAACTACATTTCATGTTTACAAGGTTAATTTTAAGATTTTAACAAGCTCTGTTCTTTTTAAAGAGAGACAAAGACTTGTATGATTTGGGTCTGGATTAAAAGACTGTCTAACTTTTCTTGGTTCTGAAGTTATTCCGACCCGGGCTAGAGTCCCTCAGCCACAACAACCAGAGCCAGCACCGCCACCTCCCCCCCAGCAGCCTTCTCAGGTCACACAAGCTCAGACGCAACAGCAGCTTCAGAATGGTAAAACAATCCACGCTTTTTAACTTGATCATTTGTCATTTTGTTATTTCTTACCTTTGCTATACCGTTGCTTACCTTTGCCAGAGATTGTTGCCCCAAGGCCTAGATATTTTGCCATGTTCAAATGCAAAATGCAGATGTGTTTTGGGAAAGAAAAAAGAAAAATACAGTTTTCCTTTGAGAGAAAACATTGCCTTGATTTTATTTAATATCATGTTTTCATTAACAACATGTTTATCACAGAATCCTCACATCATCTGATATCCAGAAAAGAGTCTGGACAGCTTTGTACGTATCACCTGCATGTTCCCCTTACCCTAAAGGTTTCATGGTGATTTCAGTAGAGTCCCTCACAGAATCTCATAGCCCTGTAGTTTTATGTCTGCCACATTTAATTCATGACCATGGTAGTGAATCTTGGAGACTGATTGTCCAGGCCACAGACAATTAAAATAAATAAATAAATAATGAACAGTGGTGCTATTTGAATGCAACAACATTTCATTCTTTGAATTCTGCAGAATCAAAATTAAAATCCAGCAGCACATTTTAGTTCTTCTCTCTTCTTCCCTCTGACTTTGCCTTGTCCCAGTGCTCACCCAGATCTTCGTCTTCTCCTAGATTAGAGCAGATTATTAATTCCTCTCCCCTTATAGTCTGGGTTCTATGGGGACTCAGGCCAGGGCTTTACTACAGGGTTTCAGCCAGGCTTTGCTCTGGGAAGCTGGGGACTGTAGCAGCAAACCAAGGTTAATCTGGTTTTAGGAGTCTTTGCAAGGAATCAAAAGTGGCTTCTACTCACTTTTTCTAACCTGTGATCTTTTATCATGGTAACTTGTGGTTTGTGATTGAAAACAACACTAATCTTTGGGTGTGCTGTGCTGGGGGAATTTGGAATTGTTCTTTTTAATCACTGAAAATATTTTCTAATCACACCTGAAATGAGACCATCTGCTACTTCAATTTCAGTAAAAACAGTCACATATCGACCTTGATGGGTGACATTTTTTGTGGAGAGTATCCACTTTTGTGTTCTACCATGCAGATTTTAAAAATGGCTAAAGAAGAAAGCACATTTTGGACAGCCTCTCAAGGTCTTTTGTTGGTAATTGAAATAGAGCAGCTGTACTGGAGACACTGTGTGCCAGTCGCTCCATCCTGTTCTGTCTTTGAGTGCTGTCATTGTTTCGCTTTGTTAGATCTAGCCTGAGGCCCCCCATAGTGTATGGTTTGAAAGAGGATCAACGGAATGCAAGGGAACAAAAAAGAGAGATGATGCTCAAAGGTGGAAGAAATGGATTGAAATAGGCATTGAAAGAGGAAGCGCTCTCATTACAAAGGAAGGCTGTTGGCATGGCATGTGAAAGTCAGCAGAATGACTATTTTGTGTTTGTGGCAGCGAGGAGGAAGTCAAACTGTGTGAAGGAAGTGGAGAAACTACAGGAAAAGAGGGAGAGACGTCGGCTCCAGCAACAGGAGCTCAGGGAGAAAAGAGCTCAGGTTAGTTGATGTTATTTCTGCTTTGTTTTTGTTACAGATATTGGAGTCTCATTACATTTGACATTAACAATGATAAGATGGTTAATTAAAACACATGAATATCATTTTTGGTTTGAATAATTCAGAAGCTTTTTGTGTCACATTCCCTCTCTTATTGTTCCTCAGGAAGTGGATACCACCATCCCCAACTATGAGATTATGTACATGATCAGAGATTTCCGAGCCAGTCTGGACTATCGGCCCCTGACCGCAGCAGACCTGGTGAGTATTGCCATTCTATTTTTAACATGTTTACTTGCAGTAACATTATAATGAAATGTCTTTTTTCTTTTCGTTGAATAGATTGAAGAGCACAGAATATGTGTCTGCGTGAGAAAACGTCCACTTAACAAGAAAGGTAAGATTTTCTGATGGCAGAGGCATTGTGTTTTTTGTGAAAAAACATCACATCACATTGTTGATGTACTGTTTTACTCCAAACAAAATTGTATGTTTATCTGTATATCTTGTTGGTGCGACTGCAAATGTTTGTGCCTCTGTTTCAGAGTTGGCTATGAAGGATTTGGATGTGATCACCATTCCCAGTAAAGATGTAGTGATGGTTCATGAACCTAAACAAAAGGTAGACCTGACGCGTTACCTGGAGAATCAGACCTTTCGATTTGACTATGCCTTTGATGACAACACCACCAACGAGATGGTTTACAGGTTTGTCTGGTTAGGGGTGGCTCACATTTGGCCCAGTCCATTGTACTGTTCAAAGTGTCACCTGACTACAAACTATCTATGAGAATGCTCAGTGGTGGGCACAGATAACCAAAAAATTAACTTTGATAATCAGATAACTGAAAAGTTATCTTTGATAAAGAAAATGATAAACCACCCAAAAATCTATCAGAAGTTACAGATAACTGATAAATTCCAGTATTGTCTCTGGTACATTTGCAACTACTAATAAACTGAATTTGAGTTTTAACACCACGATCGCTTCTGGTAGCATCAAAAGCGACAACAGACCCAAACAATGAGCCCACACTTCTGTCTTTGAACATCTTGCCCCCTGCTGGAAGCTCTTGTTTACTACTTGGCTTCCAGCACAGACGCAAGCTGAGAGCAGCCACAAAGCCCAGCTCTCTACCCAGTCACAATGCTCCGGTCAGGCGGAGGTCTTGGAAAATAAAGTAGTACTGACTTATGGTTTTGATTTATAAATAACATTAATACAGATAGAATAACTCCATTAATGTCAATTCTGTCATTTGTACAAAGTTAAAATATAGCATATATCTTCTAATGTTGAATAATGCACTAATTCTGAGGTTTTGTAACAAACACAGACAGATTGCAAAGGATTCTGGGTAAAATGTGCCTCTGCTAAACACTAATTGGTTCAGTCATTCATTATGTAAACCAGCACGTTAATGTGACGTTTGTCATGTGTTGGTGTTTACAGATAAATGTGCTTTTGTAAAATATTCCATTTTTTTATTTGTAAAAACAGGCATTTTTACTGAGCCCTGGAAATGTCATCGTAAAATGTTTTGTGGAGAGAATGTGCGCATGTTTTATGATGTTGTGTGCACATTTTATTATATTGTAAAACATGCACTCAATGTTGTCTTGACACATAAATGTTGGCTATTCGCCCTATTGACATTTCAAATCCCGCAAAACCTCGGAGAGGTCACCGCGCTGCGAGATCTAAGTAACATTGAGAACTGCATTGAGACGCTGTGATCATGCTGCACTTTAACCGCTGCACACAGA
Source organism: Thalassophryne amazonica (assembly GCF_902500255.1). NCBI lineage: Eukaryota > Metazoa > Chordata > Actinopteri > Batrachoidiformes > Batrachoididae > Thalassophryne > Thalassophryne amazonica. Next base: position 51,457,690 of record NC_047107.1, on the reverse strand, counting down.
CAACACCATTAACATCGCAACATAAAACTATTTTTATATTGTGCCTAAAACTCTCGTGAATATATTCTCTTGGTTTATAGACGTTGTTGTTGTGTTTATGTTATGTAAACATGCGAGAATCACAGGCTGTCTCTCTGTTATTTTCAATGGGAGCTGCTGTGAGCTACAATTGCTTCCTGATCATGTCGTTCTGGGGGAAAGTGAAGTTTGCTGTTTAACGTCTTGATTATTGTTCTTTACAACACTGTTTGTCCTCTTTGTTCGAGACTAATATATATAATATGTCTGAAATTCGGTTTGCGTTTATTAAATTCCACGCAGATTAAACGTAACAGACACGGATTATTTGTTAGAATTGTTTTAGCAAGTTTTCAGGGTATCATGCAGCAGTCTCTTATTAACGTGATGAAAAGCATAAAAAAAATTACGTTTTTGTAGTATAATATTAATTTACAACTGTCATCGTGTTGATTCTCTATATTGTTTGACTGCAGCGACTCTCTTGCACACAAGGCATTATGGGATACGTCACTAGGGCGAATGAACACTACTGGCCAGTAGATGGCAGTAGAGACCTTGAAAACTTGCCAAAACAAAATTCCAAATATTCCATGTCTGCTACATTTAAGATGCGTGGAATTTAATAAACGCAGACACAATACCAGCGTCTATAAACCCAGAGAATATATTCACAAGACTTTTAGGCACTAGAGGTTAATGCTGTTGTCCGTGGAGCCTGATCAGAGTGTTTCAAATGCATTTCTCATGTCGTGAAGGTACTGAGATTACCCTATCCTACCCATAATGCGCTGCTGGGCACAGCATATATCCACACTTAAACCTTAAAAATTAGCGCATTACTTTAAAACTAAAACATATCTGATATTTTCACTTTATAAAACTTCAGACATGACAATTTAAATAACTTGTCTGATATTAGTTTGGTTAAAAGTTGAACCATAAGTTAAAAATTTATGCTTCTGGATGACTTGGATGATATTGCCCGCGTGTATCAGTATGGGCTTAAAATAAATTATTATTATTATTTTTGGGGGGGGGACCAGTTCTCCTTTGACTGCAGAGGATAGAGCGGTTTCTTCTTAAAGCAGCTCTTCTCTGTTTTGCAGAAGGTAGAACTACACATCAGCTACGAAACATTTAACAGGTAGGTGCTCAACTGATTTTAAGTTTTATAAATATTTGTAGCTGTTCAGCTTTATTTGCCATGTTATCGGTCTAAAAATTATTGGACAAAAATTTATCGCAAGATAATTGGTCTGATAATGGTTTTTAAAGTTATCTAAAAAAGATAATCTGATAATGAAAACATTATCTTAGATAATTATTGGTTATCGGATTATCGGAACTGTGCCCACCACTGAGAAAGCTACTTTTATTTCCTGAACTAAAAGGTGTATAAATGTGTTTCTAATTGGGATGTCCCAATCAAGTTTTTTTTTTTTTTGGTCACAATCTGATTTGAATTCTGATCTGATACTTGTATTTTCATCAATATGATGCTTGCTCAGAACAGAATGAAAGCACATTAAAGTCAGTCCTTTGTATATATGCTTGTCACTTTAACAACTCTGCCAGGCATTAAAAAACACCTTCAATCCAAACTGATTCTTATTGCTTGTATTCGGTTATTTAAATATAAAAAGAAGTTAACAGATTTTAATGTCTCATCAATTTCTCTTAATGCAGAATTGTAGCAGTAAAATTGGAACACTCAGACTAAATTATATTTTAGCTGTTAAAAATACATTTATTATTATTACTGTTATTTTTGTTGTATGTAAAAAGTGTCTTTCAAATTTTTCAAAAGTTGACCTTTAATAAGGAAGGCATGCAGAACTCTTTCAACTTGAGGGTCACATCACATTCACCATCCATCAGAAACAGGTCGGGTGTGTATTTTAAGCAATGTAAAATTTATTTTTGAAACTCACCATGGCAGCAGTGAGTGCTGTGTTATACTACTCGCTTATCAAACAGCAAGACTGTTGAACATGTTGATCTGTGTGAATAAAATTAGGCTTGTTGCATATTTAAAGAGTACTAAATTGCTTTTAAGATGAGCACTGTGCATGGCTCTGAAGTGAAGCAGCAACCAGCGTTTTTTTTTCCTTCCTTTCATCCTGAGCTTCTAAGGTGAAGCAGAGGGAATGCACCTCACTTATTTGATGACTCAGATGTAATTAAACTGCTACAAACAATCAAAAAATACCTTTATCTGCCTGATACTGGTCGTATCCAAGCAGATTGGGACATCCCTAGTTTCTTATATTACAAGTAATGTCTTGTTTTTACACACTGAGTAGTTCATGAATCTGTTCTTGGTGTTGCAGGTTTACCGCCAGACCTCTGGTGGAGACTATTTTTGAGAGGGGCATGGCCACCTGCTTTGCATACGGACAGACAGGAAGTGGAAAAACGCATGTAAGTTACATGCAGTAGCTCTTTCCAGAGCCAAGTTTACAGTAATAAGACACTGAAGATGTTATTGTCTGCTGCATAGCTGGGTGGAACATCACTGTTGCATAATTTACTGTGATAGAGTGAAGGGTTTTTTTTGTTTTCTGCTTGAAGATTTCACTTTTTTCTTTCTTTAAATTATTCTTCATAGAATGCAGTTAGTAAGTTTCAGTTTGCATTATAGACTATGGGTGGAGATTTTGCTGGAAAGAACCAAGACTGCTCTAAAGGAATTTATGCATTAGCTGGTAAGTGATTGTGTCATTTTGTATCTAATAATAAACAGTTGCAAATAGTTGTCAGTTACTGTATATTTCAGATTTGCTATGTGTGGATTTTCAGAGCTTTCTTTTCTTTTCTTGCAGCTCGGGATGTATTTCTCATGTTGAAGAAACCCAACTACAAAAAATTAGATTTACAAGTGTACTCAACCTTCTTTGAAATATACAGTGGAAAGGTAAATAAAAGCAGAAAAGAAATATGATAATTGTTTTGTGAATGTTTATTCCTTAAATAAAATGGTGTTTTCCATCAGATTGCCTTGTTGGCATGGTTGTCAGGCTCATAAGTTCCTGGCTGTTGTTTGCTAAATACTCGCATATATCTGTGTTGGGAAAGTGTAATGACACGGACCCACAACAGGGGGCGTAAATGAACGGACAATAGATGAGCCAAAATACAACACTTTACTGTTGTGAAATGTGCACAACGAGAATACAGACAAACACAGAATTTGGGTTACAATCAAAATGTACAAGGTGACATGTGGGCAGGCTCGAGGATAGGAGACGTCCGTCCCAAGAAGAACCGGATCCCACACGACTTCCATTGCCACCGAACCCGAAGGATACTGGAGCCGCCAAATCCTGAGTCCCCAGGTGGTCACCGTCTCCGACTGTCGGATCTGGTACTGCTGGCAGGAAGCAGAGGAACAGATATGAGTGTGTGGAAACACACCCAGTAAACAGTCAGCTGGAACAATGGTTTCTGTTAAGGTGGGAAAGACACCTCCACCTTCGAAACAAGTACACAGTACGTGCAGAGCCTGAATAACTACTTATCAGGTTTGGTGTGAGGAGTGAAGAGCGTCGACTCCTCCACAATCCGCAAACCCCAGCTCCGGCTGAGAGTAATCACCAGGTAAGTCTGCAAAAGTCTCAAAAACAGATTACGTGCGTTCGGCACAATAACGGCTGAGAGTTTTACCTCGTAGGTAGACGATATCTCGGCGACGAGGTGGAGATGTCGTCTGGCTTGTATAGTGTGGTTGATGACCTGGTGATTGGTGACAACTGCCACAGTTGATGAGTGACAGCTGTCACCTCCGGCTGTTCTTGTGCAGCGGCAGCGCCCTCTCGTGCCTGAAGCCCGCACTTAAGGCAGCGCGCCCTTTGGTAGTGGGCCAGCAGTACCTCCTCTTCAGCGGCCCACACAACAGGACCCCCCCCCCCCCCCCCCCCCCAACGGGCACCTCCTGGCACCCGACCAGGCTTGTCGGGATGACGGTGGTAGAAATCGGCCAGGAGGGCCGGGTCCAGGATGAAGCTCCTCTTCACCCAGGAGCGTTCCTCAGGTCCGTACCCCTCCCAGTCCACCAAGTACTGGAAACCCCGACCCTTCCGGCGGACGTCCAGGAGCCGACGCACAGTCCACGCCGGCTCGCCGTCGATGATCCGAGCAGGAGGCGGCGCCGGTCCAGGAGCACAGAGGGGTGAGGTGCAATATGGTTTCACTCTGGAGACATGAAAAACCGGGTGGATTCACAGTGAAGCTGGGAGCTGGAGCTTCACTGCGGCAGGACTGATGACTTTGAGGATCTTAAACGGTTCAATGTATCTGTCTTTAAGTTTCGGTGAGTCCACTTGTAGAGGAACGTCTTTCGTGGAAAGCCATACCTCCTGCCCGGGCTGGTATGCAGGGGCCGGGGAACGCCGGCGATCTGCATGTGCTTTAGCGCTCATCCAGGCTTTCAACAAGGCAGAACGGGCGGTGCGCCACACCCGACGGCATCTCCGCAGATGGGCCGGGACCGAGGGCACACCGACCTCTCCCTCCACCACGGGAAACAATGGGGGCTGGTACCCCAGACACACCTCAAATGGGGAGAGGCCGGTGGCAGAGGACACCTGGCTGTTATGCGCGTACTCGATCCAGGCCAGATGTTCACTCCAGGCCGTCGGGTGCGTGGACGTCACACAGCGTAGGGTTTGCTCCAGTTCTTGGTTGGCCCGTTCTGCCTGTCCTTTGCTCTGCGGGTGATACCCGGACGAGAGGCTCACGGTGGCCCCCAGTTCTCGGCAGAAACTCCTCCAGACTTGAGAGGAGAACTGGGGACCTCGATCTGAGACGATGTCAGCAGGTATCCCATGCAGACGCACGACATGGTGGACCAGGAGGTCTGCTGTCTCCTGGGCCGTAGGGAGCTTCGGGAGGGCCACGAAGTGGGCCGCCTTGGAGAACCGGTCCACTATCGTGAAGATGGTAGTCATGCCCTGGGACGGCGGGAGGCCCGTGCCGATGTGGGACCAGGGGCGATGGGGCACAGGTAACGGCTGGAGGAGTCCCTGTGCCCGTTGATGGTCAGCTTTACCCCTGGCACAGGTGGTACAGGCCTGGACATAGTCCCGGACGTCGGCTTCCATGGACGCCCACCAGAAGCGCTGCCGGACCACTGCCATGGTCCTTTGCACCCCTGGATGACAGGAGAGTTTGGCACCGTGACAGAAGTCCAGGACTGCAGCTCTGGCCTCTGGTGGGATGTAGAGGCGGTTCTTTGGTCCGTTACCTGGGTCTGGGTTCCGTGCCAGGGCCTCCCGGACAGTCTTCTCCACATCCCAGGTGAGGGTGGCCACGATAGTGGACTCAGGTAGGATGGATTCCGGCGGATCCGACAGCTCAGTTTTGACTTCGTGAACCCGGGACAGGGCATCCGATCTTTGGTTCTTGGTCCCGGGGTGGTAGGTGATCCGGAAGTCAAAACGCCTGAAGAACAATGACCAGCGGGCTTGCCTGGGGTTCAGCTGCTTGGCGGTCCTGATATACACCAGGTTCCGGTGGTCCGTGAAAACCGTAAATGGTACCGCGGCTCCCTCTAACAGATGTCTCCACTCCTCAAGAGCCTCTTTCACCGCGAGGAGTTCCTGATTGCCCACGTCATAGTTCCGCTCAGCTGAGGTCAACCTGCGTGAAAAATAGGCACAAGGATGGAGAATCTGATCGGACTCCCCGCTCTGGGACAGCACGGCTCCTATCCCTGAGTCCAAGGCATCCACTTCTACCACAAACTGGCGGCTAGGATTGGGCTGCACCAGAACTGGTGCAGTCGAAAACTTGCGTTTCAACTCCCTAAACGCGGCCTCGCACCGATCCGACCAGGTAAATGGTACTTTGGAGGAGGTCAGAGCTGTCAGGGGGCTAACTACCTGACTATAGCCCTTAATGAACCTCCTGTAGAAATTCGCAAAGCCGAGGAACTGTTGCAGCTTCCCCTGTCCACCAGTGCAGGGGCCTGAAGGGTTAGATCCCCACTCAGGATCGTAACTGGGAGGCGTGCAGAAAGACGGGTTTGTCCCACGTGAATTTCTTGGCTCACCCTTAGCCCAGTTTCTAAGAGCGGGCGTTGGTGTTTAACCGTTTGGGGCAGTCTCTCTCCTGATGCTCGCTTGAGCCGCAGATAAAGCACTCCCCGTGGGCCAGTCTCCTTTGTCTGTTAGTAGCTCTGACTTTAGCCCTGCTCATGTCCATAGCATCGTCAGCAGGAGGAGCTGTCGCCACACGGAGCGCTGAGGCAGTGGAGCGTGGGGAGGGCGGAACCTTTTCGGACCCGGAAGGGAGAGGGATGGCGCGTACCCGGCCACGTCCTTCGTCTCGCTCCTGACGGCGTTCCTCTAGCCGATTGTCTAATCGTATGACCAGATCAATAAGCCCATCTAAATCCCGCGGCTCATCCTTAGCCACCAGATGCTCCTTCAGGACTGACGACAGTCCGTTTACGAAGGCGGCGCGGAGTGCACCGGTATTCTAGCCGGACCTCGCAGCCGCGATGCGGAAGTCGACCGCATACTCAGCTGCACTTCGACGCCCCTGTCTCATTGACAGCAGCGCTGTTGAAGCAGTCTCGTCTCTGTTTGGGTGATCAAATACTGTTCTGAACTCCCTCACAAACCCAGAATACGTCAATAGGAGCCGTGAGTTGTGTTCCCACAGCGCCGTAGCCCAGGCGCGTGCCTCACCTCGAAGCAAATTAATTACATAAGCCACCCGACTGGAGTCTGACGCGTACATCACGGGACGCTGTGCAAAGACGAGCGAACACTGCATTAAAAAGTCCGCACACGTCTCCACACAGCCCCCGTACGGTTCCGGGGGGCTTATGAATGCTTCAGGGGATGGTGGGGGGGTTCGTTGAATGACCAAAGGAACGTCTGTATTCGGCACCAGGACAGCAGGAGGAGAAGCTGCAGCTGCGCCCTGTGCGCACGCTTCCACCTGCGCGGTGAGAGCCTCCATCCTGCGATTGAGTATTACGTTCTGCTCGGTCATAAAATCTAATCGAGCAGTGAAGCCGGTGAGGATTTGCTGCAACTCACCAACCACGCCTCCTGCTGATGCCTGTGCACCCTGCTGTTCCATTGGTCGTTCACTCGATGGTTGCCGCCCCTCGGAATTCATGACGATTGGCCGAGATATCCTGTTGGGAAAGTGTAATGACACGGACCCACAACGGGGCGTAAATGAATGGACAATAGATGAGCCAAAATACAACACTTTACTGTTGTGAAATGTGCACAACGAGAATACAGACAAACAGAATTTGGGTTACAATCAAAATGTACAAGGTGACGTGTGGGCAGGCTCGAGGATAGGAGACGTCCGTCCCGAGAAGAACCGGATCCCACACGACTTCCACTGCCACCGAACCCGAAGGATACTGGAGCCGCCAAGTCCTGAGTCCCCAGGTGGTCACCGTCTACGACTGTCGGATCTGGTACTCCTGGCAGGAAGCAGAGGAACAGATAAAATGAGTGTGTGGAAACACACCCAGTAAACAGTCAGCTGGAACAATGGTTTCTGTTAAGGTGGGAAAGACACCTCCACCTTCAAAACAAGTACACAGTACGTGCAGAGCCTGAGTAACTACCGTATTTTCCGGACTATAAGTCGCACTTTTTTACATGTTTTGGCCGGGGGTGCGACCTATACTCCGGTGCGACTTATAAATGAAAAATATACCGGTAGGATCTCAATTAATTTACTGTAACAAAACAATTTTACGTGACAGAGTCGATCTATGTTTTAAAATGGCCACCAGAAAAGGAAATGCAATGCATCATGGACACTGTAGTATGGCGGCCGTCCTATAAGTCACGCTGGTCGCGATAACCAATCAGAGAACAGAACGTTGGACGCGTATTCCTCACCTCACCCACAGCGTGTGAAGCTGACGAATACGGTGCTTGCTGTTATTCCGGCATGGCGAACAAAACAGCTTCAACCCTTGGATATCAGTGTGAGCAGAGTGTTTAAGTTGACGCTGAGAGCTGTGTGGGAGCACCGGGTGAGCGACGGCGGAGGACTAGTGTGTGCACTTGGAAGGAGCTGGCGTCGAAGATTGTGAATAGCGTTTGAAGCAGACGAACATGGTGTTTATTCCGGGACGTTTAACAAAACAGCTTCAACCCTTGGATATCAGTGTGAGCAGAGTTGACGCTCAGAGCTGCATGGGAGCACTGAGCGACGGCGGAGGATTAGCGTCTGCACTTGGAAGGAGCTGGATCGACAACGCTGGGTGGTCATGAGCTGCGCAGGTAGGTGCTGCATGGTTCGGCTCGCAATGTGGTCCGCAAAATACAAACATATCTGTAGGTAAAATGCAGCTCACGAGAGGGCACTCAAGGCTTGTGTGACTGTTCGTGCGACTTCTGACTACCATAGAAAAATAAAAATTTCAACGTTACTGATAACTTAACAAGACAACGGAGAAGGCCCGAAAAAATGCCACCAAAAAGAAAATCATACTCTGCAGATTGTAAGTTACGACTGGTGAAATATGCATCTGAAAACTGTAGCCGTCACAATATTATCATCTGAACTTTTCATGTTAACATACCTGTATGTCCATGGGACTTATAGTCCAGTGCAACTTATTTATGGTTTATTTTTCTTTATAATGATAAAGTGGCTGGTGCGACTTATACTGTGGTGCGACTTATTTATGGTTTATTTTTCTTTATAATGGATAAAGTGGCTGGTGCGACTTATACTCCGGTGCGACATATAGTCCGGAAAATACGGTACTTATCTGGTTTGGTGTGAGGAGTGAAGAGCGTCGACTCCTCCACAATCCGCAAACCCCAGCTCCGGCTGAGAGTAATCACCAGGTAAGTCTGCAAAAGTCTCCAAAACAGATTACGTGCGTTCGGCACAATAACGGCTGAGAGTTTTACCTCGTAGGTAGACGAGATCTCGGCGACGAGGTGGAGATGTCGTCCGGCTTGTATAGTGTGGTTGATGACCTGGTGATTGGTGACAGCTGTCACAGTTGATGGGTGACAGCTGTCACAGTTGATGGGTGACAGCTGTCACAGTTGATGGGTGACAGCTGTCACCTCTGGCTGTTCTTGTGCAGCGGCAGCGCCCTCTTGTGCCTGAAGCCTGCACTTCAGGCAGGGCGCCCTTTGGTAGTGGGCCAGCAGTACCTCCTCTTCAGCGGCCCACACAACAATCTGTGTGCGTCAGGGGTCATCAACCCTGCTTCTGGAGATCACCAGTCCTGCATTTTTCCAACTCTCCTTGCTCCACCCACTGCTAATTCTCTAAGACAGGTCTGCACTGCTTGTGTAGCTGGAGCAGGTTGACATGGAAAATATCTCCAGGAGCAAGGCTGGAGATCCTGGTGTGTAGGAAATATTGCAAACATTGGTGAAGCACTGTTAAGTTACAAACATTCAATTGCTACAGTGATGTGTTGCTGTCAAAGTAAAAGTCTTGGCTGTTTTTTGGTCACCGCTTTTATGTTGAAATGCTGTTATGGTGGAGCATGTTCAGGAAAAGGAGTATCAGCTGTAGCTTTGCACAGTTAACTTTACTATATACAGCAAAATAAACCAACAGAACTGTCCAGAATAGCTGGTTCTCATGATTTAAAATGTACTTCTTAAACATTGCAGACCTGCTGTCCCAAACCTGAGGTCCTGCAATTTTTGCACAAGTTTTATGACTGTTTGTATTGTTAGGTGTTTGACCTGCTGAATCGTAAAGCTAAGCTGAGAGTGCTGGAGGATGGCAAACAGCAAGTGCAAGTTGTGGGGCTTCAGGAGAAGGAGGTCAGGTGCACGGAGGATGTCCTGAAACTGATAGAAATGGGCAACAACTGCAGGTATGACCTGGCCCCAGCTGTTTCACTTCAATATATTCTTAACTGGTGCTTCACATGATAGTCACCCCCCCCAAAAAAAAATCATATGAATACATCTTTAGTAACCTAATAACAAATAACTGGTCAGATTGCTTAACTTATATTGATGACAAATAATGAACCAAGGTTATTTTTACATTTTACTTACTATCTGTGTTCTAAACCCTTAACTCGGTCGCATTGGCTGTGCTGCTAGTACAGTTTCAGTGCCATTCCCAAGTCCATGTAAATGAGGAGGGTTGCTGGTGCCAGCTGAAATTGGGCAGCTGTTGTGTGTAGAGTGTCTCCAAAGGCAGCAGGAGAGGAAGAAATTTAGTGTGGAAGTGGAGTGTGGAAGTGAGAGTTAGGACTTTGAATGTTGACAGTGTGACTGGTAAAGGGAGAAACATGGCTGACATGATGGAGATGAGCAAGCTAGAAATACTATGTGTTCAAGAGATTAAGTGGAAGGGAAGTACTATCAAGAGCATCGGAGTTGGCTTCAAGTTGTTGCATCATGGTGTAGATAGGAGGAGAAATGGTATAGGGGTTAAAGGAAGAGTATTTTAAGAGTGTGTTGGCAGATAAGTGAGTGTCTGACATGGTGATGAGTGTGAAGTTGGGTACTTGAAGGGGTGATGAATGTCATCAGCACCGCTGGACTGATAGTATTGCACACTGGGTATTTGCCCGCTGGCCTGATGGCCTACTGGCCTGCGGATTTTTTTTTTTTTTTTTTTTAACACGAAGTAAAGCAAGCTGTGAGCTTTTCATCCGCGGTTTTTTTTTTGTTTTTTTTTTTTTGTTTTTTTTGTAGCAGCTACGACTCGTCGTCACCTCTTAAAGCGCGGTGATAACAACACACCTGCACTGAGCTTTACAAAGACATTTCTATGCTTTTTTCCTCCTTTATTTAGAGCTGAGCTGAGCCGCTCCGTATCTGCACGTTAAAACAGCTAATCCTCCACAACGCGTCAACAACTAACACTATTAACTCTCTTTCTGGTGGCCACATGATGTGAAAACACAGTAAAACTTTTTTACCTGTAAATCTGGTCATGTTTTCTGCATAAATAAATGTTATCCATTCTTCGTGCTCAAACACCAAAGCAGGGGCGAATCCAGATGGAATGGGGGCGTGGGACAAGGATGTCCCCCCCTCACAACACCCCTAGATTAAAGGTCCAGTTTTGAAGCCTTTTTTTAGTACAACTACTAATACTACTTAAAATAATAATAATTTCGACAAGTAAAATGTTTAGAGAAAATTTAAATGTTAGAAAAATGTTAGAAAGAATTTAATAGTTACATTTATTAACAATGTAGGTTAGAAATTACAAGTTTTACTGTTACAGTGCTGTCAACAGTCAAATATGAGGTCAAGAAAGAGGTCTTTATTTTACTTTTTATAAAACAAGTATATATTTTCATTGAAGTCAAGAAAGGGTGACTATAAAGTGAGGCGGGGACCACTGCGGCCATGACGGTAAGTGAAGGTTAACTTCAGCTATTAATTGATGAACAGCAACCTAACTTGTTCATAAATCAGACATCTGTGTGTGAGAGAGACATTCTGATCTTCTGGTCCGAAGTAACGTGCTGTCTAACTGGGTCACTCAGATATGAATTAAGGTTGGATATTATTTTCGTTCGTGCTAACTCTGCCAGTCACGTAACCTAGCCTAGCAATGTAACCTGTGCAAATGGTGTGCATGGCTAGCTACCATGCTGTCGCCGCCAGGTTGTTTCTTTATTCTATTTGTGTGACGGCCGTGCGTCAGTCATACGAAGTATGCTGTTTTGCACAGTCTGCGGTGCGGTGGTGTGGTATAACGGCGTCCCTGTCTAAAATGTATTTTCCCAAGTCCTGGCATAATTTCACATACCTAACATTTTACTTTAAATTGAGAGTCATTCTCTAAGTTGATTAGCAACACAAATTGGTAATAAAAGAAATCCTTGATGTTACTTGTAGCTTGTTGTGAGATAGACAATTGTTTATGGCCTTTTTGTGTATTGCAGTTTCAAAAGTTCAACCTTTGTATCCAGTCATTGGTCCAGTCATTTCTTGCTTTATTTGATGAATTGTATCACACAAGTAATGATATATTATTTATAGTATAGCCTACAGTACTTCTATAACAAATGTTTTTATATAATTTCTATTTCTAAATTTAAGTAACAAGGCTGAATGAAATGACGGCTTATTATGTCTAAAAAGTAATGTGACCCACTGTCAATAGATCGTACTTTTGATAAGCCTATGATAACTGTATTTCGGGAGAACTTTTCATAATGCTTCTTATAGTGTTAAAATGTATGTGTCTCCTGGTGCACATTGATCGGTTAAGGGACCAAAAAAAAACAAAAAAACAAACACAATGTCACAGCAGGCTTAATTTTTTTCCCCTTTGATACCTGGTGGTGGCCTGGTCTTGGTTAAAAATGCCCGGCCTGATATATATATATATATATATATATATATATATATATACACCCAGTCATGAAAGACTGGTGATTGGAGCAGACTTCAATGGGTATATTGGTGAAGGGAACTGAGGCGTTCAGGAAGTGATGGATGGATGTGGTATCAACGAGAGGAATGTGGAAGGATGGTGATAGATTTTGCAAAAGGATGAAAATGGCCGTAGTGAATACTTGTTTTAGGAAGAAGCAGGAGCACAGGATGACATATAAGAGAGGAGGAAGGTGCACACAGGTGAACTACATTCTTTGTTGGAGATGAAACCTAAAAGAAACTGTAAACCATAAGTTGGTGGCAGGGGAGGGTGTAACTAGACGGCATCGGATGGTGGATTGTGGGATGACTTTGGAAGTGAAAAAGAGGAAGAGGGTGAGAGCTGGACAAAGGATTAGATGGTGGCAGCTGAAGGAGGAATACTTTTGTGTGAAATTTAGGGAGGAGTTGAGCCTGGCACTAGATGGAGATGAAGCGATTATGTACAACTGGAAAAGTACTGCAGATGTGGTAAGGGAGACAGTTAGGAAGGTCCTGAGTGTGATATCTGGACAGATCAAGGAAGACAGATACTTGGTGGTGGAATGAAGATAGAGTAAAACTTGCCTAAACCGTCATTGTATAAACCGGATATTCACACTCACTGGTCAAAAGCAAAAGTCCAATGCTTTTGTATGGTTTTCCATTTAATAAACACTGTAAATAACGGATTTTGTATAATGGATTTTCGCTCACGTCGGACAAAACATCCCTCCCGATCGCAGTGCATTTTCTTTAAAAAACCCCTCACATATACCGCACTAAGCAATCTGGACATGCCCAGTAACAGAGGTATGAAATGAAGTTCAGCACTGACACTCACCGATTCGAGGAAAGTGGATACCGTATTTCTGTGATTAAAAGCTGAATTTTCTCAAACCGTGCTCATACCCAGCACCCAAACAAGGCAGGGTGTTTATTAGCAAAATGTTGCTTGCTGCCTGCTCTGCAATATGATGTTAAGTTTCACACATATCCCTGGGTGTGATGAAGCAAGCCGCTTTAGATCAGAGCCCTCTGCTTGGCTGTGGATCCTCTCCGGCACTTGCTAAGTGACTGAGACCACAGAGGGCTGTAATTTGTCACCTTTATGTTTTCACTACTTCCTTTCCTGTCACATCTTAAAAGTTTTTGCAGTGCACCTGCTGATTATATTTTGATCATTTGACAAATACGTTTGGCAGAAAAGTCCACAAATATGACCAACTTCACAACAGAGTCAGAAAAAGATGCTCAAATGACCAGCAATTCATGGAGGAAAATTGTACGTACTGTATCATTGGTTTGTTATTCAAATAATGAATGTTTATGAGTTCGCCTCGTTGAATGGGATGTTCCAGCTTTCACCTCATGAAATATTCGTACCATTGAAAGAATGTAATTGCATTCATTATTTGTTTTATATAAGGCTAAAATAGATCCTTGTCATTTCATATTTTATTAATTTATGAACAACAGAAAAGGCACTTACATTTTGGTGTTCCACTGCTGCTAAAGTCCAACACAAACTTTAAATAGGAGTCCAAATTGTAATGTGTAGTCTGGTGATGCTGTGCACTGACTTCGAACTTCCAAAAAAAAAAAAAAAAAAAAAGACCCGTGTAGTTCCTCAGTCCAGTGAAAAATCATGTCAGCTTTTCATCCGAACAGCTCTTCATGCCTCCAGACGGCTTACAGCGGTGTGTGTGTGTTAGAAGAACTAGCACTGTCAATTAGCTCTATTAAATCATCGCCTGTGAGCATGTGCGTGCACACTCACACAAGCAGAGCGGCACTTCTGCGCATGTGTACTTCCAAAAAAAAAATCATGTCAGAAATTCAGTCCAGCTTTTCATTCTAGCTTCCTCCGAACAGCTCTTCATGCCTCCAGACGACTTACAGTGCAGTGGATTTGTTTTGTGTGTGTGTGTGTGTGTGTGTGTGTGTGTGTGTGTGTGTGTGTGTGTGTGTGTGTGTGTGTGTGTGTGTGTGTGCTCAAAGTGCAGTGGTACTAAACGTATGGAACCAAATTTGCACGCTAAATGAAACCAAATTGCACTCTAAATGGAATGCAACACAAATGGGATGAATAATCCATGTCATGTGACATACAAAGCACCAATCAAATGACAAGGATCCACTCAGCTGTTTTATAAAGGTTGAGGATTGTATAAAGAAGTGGTGCTTGTTGAGGGACCAAGTAAGCAAGAAAAAGCTGCTGTTCCTGCGGCAAATTGCATAAAGACGTGACGGAGAACTTTAAAAGGGTCACGCGCATGACGACGTCATTGCATGGCCACAGGGTTACAGAGTTGCAGAAGCATAAATCAGGCTTTAGGATTTTAACGTACTACTCCACAATGGATTTAGAAAAAAACAGATTTTGTCTGTTTTATACATATAACAGATTTTGTCCATATTATACGTATAGTGGATTTTGTCCGTTTTATACATGTAACGGATTTTAATTATAATGGACAAATTTCTTTCTCAGCCTTTGCCGTGAAGGTCAAAATAGAGCTCTGTTTCCACTGATCATCCTTGAGATTGTTTCTACAGCTTAATTGGAGTCCATCTTGGGTAAACTTACTTGACTGGACATGATTTGGAAAGGCACACACCTGTCTACATATAACTTCCCACAGTTGACAGTGCATGTCAGAGTACAAACCAAGCATGAAGTCAAAGGAATTGTCTGTATACCCCCGAGACAGGATTGTCTCGAGGCACAAATTTGGGGAAGGGTACAGAAACATTTCTGCTGCTTTGATGGTCTCAATGAGCTCAGTGGCCTCCATCATCCATAAATGGAAGACATTCAGGTCCACCAGGACTCTTCCCAAAGCTACCCACCTCTCTAAACTGAGTGATTGGGGGAGAAGCAATAAAGTTTAAATAAAAAGAGAAAGGAGAAAGGCTGTAACATAACATGCGAAAAAGTGAAGGACTGTAAATACTTTATGGATTCACTGTATAATAGTGGTGCAGCTTTGCTGACATTTCTTTAATAATTGGGTATTTTGGGATAAAAACATAGAATTTGGGACACATATAGCCAAAGGTATTCCAAATAAAACTGTATATTGGGCCATCATGAATTTTCTGTTTCACCAATGGCAGCCATTTTTCAAAAAGAAAATTGAAAAAAAAATGCTCCATTCGTATTGAAAAGTATACCACATTATTTGTCTGATTATAAAGATTCCAAAAAGGTATAGTTTGGACTATGAAGGAGTGAATGTTATTGATTTAAGGGTAAAAAGAGCAAAAAGGATGACAAAGGTCATTTTCAGTTTGTAAAAACTGAAAAATTAAAGTTAAAGTTGCTCCAATTTTGGTAAAAAGTGATGCAAATTATTGATTTCATTAATAGGGTTTTAAAAGGAATAGTTTGCACCATCTGTCATGCTTAGTTATCATGTTACGGGGTAATATGTCATAGAATCCAATGGACGTCAACTTTGTTTGATGTGTACTTTGGACACCAAGCATTCAAAACTGTGAAAATTATTCCATTTTTGTATTAATGTTAGCTCAGCCAAAATAAACTGCGTTACTTTTTTTAACCAAAATTCGAGCAACTTTATCTTTTGACCCCTGTACAAACTGAAATTGTCATTGTTTTTGCCATTTTTACCCCATAACTCCATAACATTCGGTTGTAGATAGTTCAAACTATACCTTTTTGGAGTCTTCATGATCAGACAAATAATATGGTCTACCTTTCAGTACAGTTGGGACATTTTTAAATTTTGACCCGTGTAATTCCTCATTGATCTAATTCTTCATTAGAGGGTGATCTGCTATGGGGACCCCTAACTGGAGCCCCGAAATAAGAAGCAGTATTCTAAACCCTTATCTGTTGTCCTTTTCTCCACTTCACATCTCCATTTTCTCACTTCCAGAACATCAGGACAGACTTCAGCCAACGCCCACTCATCTCGCAGTCATGCAGTGTTCCAGATTATTCTTCGGAGGAAGGGGAAGATGCATGGCAAGTTCTCTCTCATTGACCTCGCAGGAAATGAGAGGGGGGCCGACACATCTAGTGCCGATCGGCAGACACGTCTGGAAGGGGCTGAAATTAACAAGAGCCTACTTGCACTGAAGGTACGAGGGCAGGGAAGTAAGGTGGAGGTCGACAGAAGTATTAGAGTATTTGCTGCCACTTGAGGTTGTAAGGTTTGCTTGTGAACAGTCTAAAAAACTATAAAGTTGTCTTATGCTGCGTTTGCACATAACGACAACAAGTCACGAATGCCACGAAGTACACATTCTTGGACGCTGATCACGAATGTGATGATTCGGTGCAGAGGTGTCAGGTGTCCTCAGGAACTGCTGCAACCTGTTACCACACGTTACGATTAATGGCACGTGTTGCTGGAGAATTATCAGGAACCATTACGCACGGTCAAGAATAGTGTTGCGCGCTATTGCGCGTAACAGCGCATCGTTAAGTTCTGTCACGTTGTGAATGAGGTGAATTGTCTCCACACACACCCATATTCATCCAACCGAATTCAGATCGCTCCAGTTTTTCAGAAGAACTTTGTGACTGCATGCATATTTGGGCTCTGTGCCATGGAGTGGCGCAGAGAGGAGGAGGACAGAGCCAGATGTGTGGCTTCATGCGGCTCTCGTCTCGCGCATTTTCCCAGACATCAGGCACATGCAGCAGGTGGAACACCTGCAGGAGCGCGCTGAAGAGCACTGAAATGAGACTTTTAGCCGACTTGGTGTCAGCAATCAAACTGAATGCGGTGCAGCAGGGTTTAATTGTGCGCACGCTTCTTCCTCCGCCGGACTGGAGGAGGTGCAGAGATGTCTGGCTGCACATGAGTCTCCTCTCGCTCCTGTGGTTCCTCTGGCTCAGACTCGTTCTCCCACTCATCGGTTACAACAGCAGGTGGAACACCTGCAGGAGCGTCCTGAGGAGCTTCAGCAGGAACTGTGGAACGACACTTGGAGCCGAGTTTAATTGTGCGCATGTGACAGAAAACTGATTTGTTGTGGCGCGCAGTGAAATGTGACGCCGCGTTACAAGTCGTGTCAAAACTTGACAGTTTCCATGTCACTTCGTAATAACGCGTGACAGTTTGGGCTCCAAGAACCATCACAGGAATCACTACGAACATTGTCACGTTCTATTAAGGATCACTACTCATCAAGACGGATCAATACGCTCAGTTGCGACCTCCACGACGTGAGACGAAATGAGGGTGGTGTGTGACATTCGTGGAAGATTTTTTGACAGGCAAAAACATGCTCCACGAATATCAAGAATATCAAGCACCAACATGCACTATTAAGAAACCTATTCAGATGCGTTAAATCAGATTAAGAATGTCAGGAATGCGTCACGAATGACAGAAAAATGACATTCGTAACGCGTCTTGGTTATGTGTAAACGCACCTTAAAAATATTTGTAGGAAACAGTTATTAAACATGTAGAAATGCATCGAGGTTTTTTATGGTTTAAATTTCCCAATCAAATGAAGGCTTTTTAACTATTTGTAACAGAGTGCTTTGGAGTTTTTCTTGTTTTTTGGATATGCAGTGTCCCATCCATAGAGCACCATGAAATACTGTTTTGTTTTTATTTATTTATTGAGTCAAGGAGGGGCTCCTTTCAAACATTTCTTCTGTTATTAGTGTTACAGTTGTAATATAGTGCATTTTCACTCTGTTGGTTTTAGGAGTGCATCAGGGCTCTCGGTCGCAACAAACCTCACACACCATTCAGAGCGAGTAAACTCACTCAGGTTCTACGAGACTCTTTCATCGGGGAAAATTCCCGCACATGCATGGTCAGTACTTTGTCATCTTGAACACTCAAGGTGCACAGATTATTAGGAGAACCTGTTAATCTGAATGATTTTTTTTCTGCCCAGATTGCTACAATCTCTCCTGGTATGACATCGTGTGAGAACACACTCAACACGCTTCGTTACGCCAATAGGTGGGGAATGCTGACATGCTACAGTGATTTGAGCTGCGCTTTGAATTGCAGAAATGAAGCGACATCCTGTTACAGTGCAAAAGTATTTGGCCCCTTGGTTTTTCATGCATTTTAATTTATTTATGCCATTTCAAATACAAAGAGTAAATCAGGTTTCTCAATATAAAAATCTGAAAATTATGTTCCTTAAGCTCAAACTGAATGCAAATCTCTACAACTTGATATAAATTAATAAAAAATAGAAAAGCCAAGATGATGGTTGCATAAGTAATGGGCCCCTTTGGTATAATACCTGTAAATAATCAGCTTTATTGCCAGTTTTCTTCAGACAAGTCAGGAGATGGATACATGAACATTTCCAAGTCACTGAATATGTCTTGGAATTTATTTACATAAAATATGAAGAAATGCGCAGCACAGTGGCTTAGTGGTTAGCACTGTTACCTCACAGCGAGAAGGTCATGGGTTCAATTCCCGTGGCCTTTCTGTGTGGAGTTTGCATGTTCTCCCCGTGTTTGCGTGGGTTTCCTCCGGGTGCTCCGGTTTCCTCCCACATCCAAAGACATGCGGGTTAGGTGGATTGGGATCTTTAAATTGTCCGTAGGTGTGTGTGTGGGTGTGTCTGTGTTTGTTTGTCTATTTGTGGCCCTGCGACAGACTGGCATCCTGTCCTGGGTGTACCCCGCCTCGCGCTCTATGGCTGCTGGGAAAGTCTCCAGCCCCCCTTGACCCTTAATTGGACTAAGCGATAGAAGATGGATGAATGAATGAAGAAATGCAAACACTATGGCACTCTATGGTAAATCTGTATGGAGCAGACAGTTCTCAAAAATTGAGTGACTCTGCAAGAAAGAGAAGAGTGAGGAAAGCCACCAAGACACACAGACAACCCAGAAGAGGTTATAGGCTTCTCTGGCTGTGATTGGAGAAATTGTGCACAGTTTTGCATTTTGCATCACCACTTATACAGCTTCATGATAAAGTGGTATAGAGGAGTATTTTCTTAAATAAAAGACCTGAAAGTTCAGCTACAATTTGCCAGAAGGTACATCTGAGATGGAAGCCTAGATTTGATGTTTTGGTGAAAGAAAATCTTTCTTACTAGTTATGCAACCATCATGTTAGCTTTTATATTTATGTATTAAGTTATATCAAGTTGGAGAGATTTGTTTTCAGTTTGAGTTGAAGGAACACAATTTTAAACATTTTTTTATATTGAGAAACCTGATTTACTTATTGTATTTGAAATGGCATAAATAAATTAAAATGCATGAAATACCAAGGGACCAAATACTTTTGCAAGGCACTGTATTAGTTGAAAAACTTGGTCATTTCCACAATGATTTCCACTAAATGTAGCTGTTGTAATTTGGAACACAAGAAGATGATGTGACATTCTCTGCCTACTAGTAGCAGTTCTGACACTCTTCTGTCCCCTCTCTCTATTTTGCTGCCTTTCCCCTGTTGTCTCCTGTCCTCTGCTCCACTGTATGTGGCTGTTGTGTAGAGTCAAAGAGTTTGGGATTAGTCCATCGGACATCCCGTTCTCCCAGGGGGGTCGCCCTGAGCACTCACCCACCAATACATTTGAGTACGATGACTTTGCTGCCACTTCTCCCAGCAGGTCCAGCAGTCACTAATGCACAACCACAGCATGCACACATACAATGCACAGACACACGATGCATGTGCTCCCTCCAGGTATTTATATACGAGGTCTGTTAGAAAAGTATCGGACCTTTTTATTTTTTTCAAAAACTATATGGATTTGAATAATGTGCGCTTACATCAGACAAGTTTGAACCTTCGTGTGCATGCGTGAGTTTTTTCACGCCTGTCTGTTGTGTCATTCGCCTGTGGGCAGGCTTTGAGTGAGCACTGGTCCACCCCCCTCGTCGGATTTTTGTTGTCAGTGAAATGGCTGAGAGGCTGCCGCTTTGCTCCATGAATTTTTTTTCAGAAACTGTTAGAGACAGCCAGTTGGAAACCATTCGAAAGATTCAGATGGATTTCGGTGAAGATTCTGTCGGTATCACATGGATTAAGGACCATTAAAACTGGATTAAAAACGGCCCATGGCGGCGGAGGGCGCACCGAGCCCCGAGCGGCCATCGACAGGCTGGAACGAGCAGATCACTTCCAAATTTAAGGCTCTGTTGATGCAGGACGTCGTGTGACTAGCAGAGAAGTTTCAGAAGAGGTCGGGATCAGCACTTTATCGGCACATTCCACTGTTAAAGGAGATTTTGTAATGAAAGACGTGCGGATGGATTCACGCGTCAGGACGCAGCCGCTCACAGCCGCTGGACAAACAACACCTCTGTGTTGGAAGTCTCACAGGACAAGTTGGAACATGCCCAGCTATTAAACAATTTCTCGGATACTCACTCGACTGAAAAGCCATCAAAAGCCGTGTGAATCTTCTGAATGGTTTCCAACACGGAGGTGTTTTTTTTTTGTTTTTTTTTGTTTTTGCGCACCATGAGCGGCTCTGTGCCGACGCGCGAAATCCTCCGCATGTCTTTCATTACAAAATCTCCTGTAACAGTGGAATGTGCCACAAAAGTGCTATGTCCAGCTCTCTTTCCATTTCTGTGGTAGTCACACGATGTCCCGGATCAACACAGCTTTCAGTTTAGAAATGATCTGGTCATTCCAGCCTGTCGATGGCTGCTCGGTGCGCGGCGCGTCCCCTGCCGCTGTGGGCCGTCTTTAAAAAGGTTTTAACACTCCTTAATCTGTGTGACGCAGACAGAATCTTCACCGAAATCCATCTGAATCTTTCAAATGGTTTCCAACTGGCTGTCTCTAACAGTTTCTGAAAAGAATTTCATGGAGCAAAGCGGCAGCCTCTCAGCCATTTCACTGGCAATAAAAATCCAACGAGGGGGGTGGACCAGTGCTCACTCAAAGCCTGCCCACAGGCGAATGATGCAACCGACAGGCGTGAAAAAACTCACGCATGCACACTAAGGTTCAAGCTTGTGTGATGCAAGCGCACATGATTCAAATCCATATAGTTTTTGAAAAAAATAAAAAGGTTGGATAGTTTTCTCACAGACCTCGTATATATATATATAACACATTTGTGATAAATTAATTTTCACATTAATCAGCTGTTTGCTGTGGACATCACTGTTGTCATCCTGGCATTCATCTGCATGATGTTACACATCATTACTGCTTCAGCTTGTGCTTTCACTCTTATTGTTTGCTAAGTTTTGGAAGTAATCTGCAACATTACTTCTTTCATTTTCAGCAGTTGTTGAAAAATGTTGTATCCATCTGTTTACGTGGGTGTATATTGTCTGTACTCTGTGACACTGTGTCCAAGGTCACTGTCATTCACTGTTCACTGCATTCCCTTTAATATCATGACTCGTAATTTAGTATTTTAGACACTTACAGTCAGAATCCATAAGTAGTTTAAAAGTGACAATTTTTGTCATTTTGACTTTGTAATACACCTGCTTGTACTGTAGACTTTCTGTTTTAATTCAAGGGGTTTAACAAAAATATTGCATTGACCATTTAGGAATTAAAGTCCATTTAAACAAAACAGTCTGTCCATTTTCAGAGGCCATAGGTACGTAATTGGGCAAACTAAATGTAATAATGTTTCAAGGAGACTAGTGCGAGAAGTCATAAAGACAGACATTACAACTCAGATGCTGGTGGAGTGAAATCAAGGAACCTGATCATAACTAGACTTGAGTGCCATGCATTTTCTGGCAAACTAGGTGAAATTTTAAGTCATCTTTTTTCCAGAAAAATCCTCTGTTCCACATCACTATGAAACTGTGTGGTGATGCAACAGACAACAGTTAGACTGTACGGAGTTTTTCCAGTCAGCAACAACAGCTTTCCAGACAAATTTACTACAGTATCACACTGTGTGAGTTTTCACAAGGTTTTCCTCTTCACTTTCACATCCTGCTTGTGTATGACATCATCTGATGACCCTGATCTTTGCTCAGACTCAGAGCTTCACTTTCAGAACTCTGCTGCTAGTCATGGCTGCTAGTTGTTGTAGAGTATTTTATTGCAAACACCTGTAATATGGATTTCTGTGTGGTTAATAGTCTTAGTGTATTATTTAAGATGTCCGTGTGTCAATATTTATGCCCAATTAAATTTTCATTTTCTGTAATTTGCACTGGTTAGCACTTTTAGCAATCATCATTAGCTTTAGGTCCAGTAAATTTTGAATACCCACATAAATGAACACACAGATATGTTGATGACACATGAGTTAAAATAAAGCAACAGCAAGTTGAGGACTTTACAGAACACATCAACTCGGTGGACGCCAATATCAAGTTCACACGTGAGGATGCCAGAAACAACCATTTAGCCTTCTTGGACTGTGATGTTACGATTGGAGAGAACAGGCAGCTCCAGACAGGGGTTTACAGAAAACCAACTCACACTGACCAATATCTGCTCTTTGGCTCAAACCACCCCCTTGAACACAAGCTCGGGGTGATCAGGACGCTTCAACACAGAGCCCTACAGGTGCCCACAACTGCAGAGGGAAGGGCTAAAGAACAACAACTTGTCCGGAAAGCCCTCACAGTTTGTGGGTACCCACGAAGGTCCCTGGACAAAGTGCAGAAGTCCCAGAGAACAAAGAGACCAGATAGACAGGAGACGGAGACAAGAAGAAGAGGAGTGTCTCTCCCTTATTTAGCAGGAGTAGAGGAAAAACTACAGAGGATCTTCAGACAGCACAAAATCCCAGTTTATTTTAAACCGGTTAACACCTTAAGACAGAAATTAGTTCACCCTAAGGACAGGATCCCTAGTTACAAACAGAGCAATGTAGTGTATTCTATCAGATGTCAGGAAAACTGTAACGAACACTACGTAGGTGAAACGAAGCAACCTTTACACAAAAGGCTATACCAGCACCGCAGAGAGGGCACCAGTGGACCTCAGTCTGCAGTTCATCTCCCCCTGAAAGACACTAACCACACGTTTGAGGACAAGGAAGTTAAAATATTAGCCAGAGAGAAGCAATGGTTTGAGAGAGGGGTCAAGGAGGCATTCTTTGTGAAACATTTGAAACCCAGCCTTAACCGGGGATGAGGTCTGAGACACACTTTATCCCCTGTTTACAATGGGGTACTCATGTCAAAGGAGTTTCAGTCTTTTGTTCATGGTAATAAGTCATTCACATCATCAAGGGAGCCATCAGAAAAGCATCCATCCCATCATTAGAGGGACAGCTGTCCTGTCATTAGGTGTGCTAACTAGAGCACAATAGGTGCTAATTAGAGCTATTGTTTAGTCACTAGCCTATAGCAGTCTGCCTCTCAGTAGGAGGGGTCTGGTTAGGTTTAAAACTCCATCTGTTGTTGGCTTCTGTTTTATTCTTCTCTACAAGAGTCAGACAGAAGTCAGACTTCCAGAGCAAGTATTTTAGCTGAGGAAGCGTCTGTGATTTGAAGCAAAACGTCCTCGCGTCAAGCAACCCAGTCCAGTCAAAGATTCAAGCTTCTCTACTATACCCACACAAAGCAAACTGTTATGAAACCACCATTCAGTCCCCAAATATATGCTTTCATAAAACACGTGAATCAAGAGGTTAACCTTTTTGCTGTAGGGTCAGTAATGAATGGTAAGATGGGGGGTTGTTTGGATTTCATTCGTCCCGCTCAGGTCATGCAGGGTAATGATAATGCTCCACCTCTCTCTCCATTTATGTGTTAGCTGGAGCATGATGGGCGTTCCATAGAATGAAATATTGACCATGCATCAGCCCACCCCCTTTTGTGACATATTTTCAAGCAAAATGCCCTGGCCGTTCCAATGCATGAGTACAGGGTAGTTTATTAAATTACTGCTGGCCTCTGAAATTAGAGGGATTGTGTGTAACAATGGCTGTAATTTCTAAATGGTTAATGTGATATTTTTTGCCACATCCTTTAAATTAAAGCAAATTATAAAATAAAATCAATCTACTCTACAAAAACAGCTACTTGTAGAATGTTTCATTTCAGTCCCACCAGTTGTGGTGGTGCACAGAGGCAAAATTGTAATGTTGAAAAACAGTCCACTAAGAATTGGAATGGGAAGTTAGATGTTACGTAGTATGCCGGTAAAATTAAGCTGAGCTGTTGGATCTTAACATGAGACCAGGAAGGAACACTGGCATCCAAATATGGCAGTAGGCTGGTTGGCTTAATACCAGAATGAACTATGCAACAGAAATGGGGGGTTCTTACACAGATTTTCAATGGATTTGCTTAATAGTTTGTCTGCTGGTTGGTGCAGCAGTAATGTTGAGAGAGGTCCATGAAGCTGTAACTGTATTCAGGATGAGCTCATGTTTTGAGCTAATTCTCAGTGGATTATTCATCTAACAGTCCTAATTAATTAGTAACATACTCACATGGAGGAAGGAGTCCAGTGTTACCTCATCACCTCTGTTAGGTCTTTTTAAACAGGCTGTACTTCCAAAATATTCTGTATACAAGGGGGTGTCTGTGTCCTGCTGACACCTAGACTTAAAGTTTATAGATGTAGGGTTCTCTGTCCTCCAGTTATGAGTGTTGTATATTATATTATATATATATATATTAAATATTTATTATTTATATTTGTATTTATAATAATATATTTATTATTTATAAATATATTTATATTATATATAAATTATATATTTGCATTTTAAATTGTTTAATTTAGTAAATATGACAGCTTTTAGTTTCAACAGTACACAATGTTACAGTTTGGCATTGCAGAATGCTGCCACATTATATTGTCACACTCCAAAGTCGCTTAAGAAAATATCAGAAACGCTGATGAATCCACTGACCAGTAGAACCTTTACTTCTACTGTCTCACCATCTTCCCTTTCACAGAGCTCCTGAAGTGATTACATCATATTGTACATAAAGCTCAGTAGGAGAGGTATTATGTATTTTGGTTGACAGTTTTCTTGTTGGCATGAGAGCAGACCTGCCAGAATTAAAGCTCAGACATCTGAAGCTCTAACAATTCATCTCTCCCCATGCATGGCATCACTGCGATCATGGTGTGCCATCCTGTGATTTGTGTACCTTTTATTTGTTTCCCACAGTTGACTTCATGCCACTGATCCATTAGCAGCTGTTGTGAAACTGGATCAGCAGTCATAACAAAACCACTCACTCTCACTTGTGTTTGCAGAGTGAAGGAGCTGACTGTGGACCCCAACCAGGTGATGGAAGGCGGACGTGCAAATATCCACGCTGTCAACCAGCTCAATCTTTTAGATGAAGACTGGCTGAGCAGCTCACCGCAGCGAGACGACCTCAAATTGCTCTGTGAGCAGAATGTAAGTGTGGAGGATCTGGTCTTATAAACAGAATATTATGTGTTTGATACCTTTGAACAATGTTTTTTTATGAGTTGGGGAGAATTACTTTACCAGGCTTTTGAATTTCAACACAAGGCACAAAGTAGTCCTGTAGTGTTACAACTGGTCAGGTCAGATCTGAGAGCATGCACTGATGCTGCACTCTGCCATATACACAACACCACAGAACAGCCTTGGGTCCTTGGTGGCATCCAGTCAAACAACTGGTTCATCCCATCTAGAAAGTAATCATGTACTGTACGTGGCTCACTCATGTGAAACATGGGCAGTCCTTTAGCCTTTTCCAACTGCTGAGGTCCCGAACACAGAGCTACCTGCATGTTGGATCATGTGCAGCTGATAACCTCACAATGCAAATGATACTCATCTTAGTCTCTCTCACTAACTGTTCATCTGACACAAAGTCATTCCAACAGCACCGAAAAATCTACCAAAACACAAGCATGTAGTAAAACAGGTAGCACCAGGACCCCGAAGACTCGGACCTTCTTTCTCCTGGAAAGATATTATATCTCTGTCCAGCGACCTCATGACTTCATAAGCTCTTCCCAGGCATCTCTCGATCTCAAAGCCTGAGGACTCAGAGACATGAATGTCAGTGCCAAGATGAGTGAATGTGTCTAAACGTTTTAACAGTTTAACTGCAAACTGATACACTTCTGATGGCAGAGTCTAGGAAGTCATTGAAATCCTGGATCTTAGTCTTGATCTTCGACCATCAGAAATAAACTATGACAGAACTCAGAGCGCAGACCTGCGGCTCAGCACAAGACATACAAACTAGAAGAGAGATCAGAGCACACACAGACTGGCTGCAGCTGAGTCTGTGTGCAGGTTCTCCTCTGCGTTCTCACCTCCTCTCTTCCCCCCTGCTGCATGCACCTGACACAGACATTCCTGCATCATCATAATGCCACACAACTCAAAGTAGGCAGGGTGTGAAAGGGGTTTTAATGTTTTTCTACACCCTGTAGTTGCAGAGTTGTTTTTTCTTGACGGGGATATGGGCTCTGAGTGCTGTGGTAGATTTATAGCCTAAAACCACTGCATTGATTTATGTTTAACTCCAGTGTAGAACTGTAACAGTTATTAATCAGAAATTAATTGATAATTGCTTTATAATCAATTTATATATATATATATATATATATATATATATATATATATATATATATCAGAGATTATCAGATATATCATGATTTCATCTTAAATATGAAGATACGAGTATTTCAGTACTTTCCAGAAAACTGAGTATCTGGGCTGTGGACAGAACAGACCTTTGAAGACACCATTGTGGCCTATGGAAAACTGATATTTTTTCACAGTTGTGATGTTTTATGGACCTTACAACTAATTGATTAATCAGTTATGAAAACAATTGTTGGCCCTTGTCAAAAGGACACAGGTAGTGGAACTGGTAATTGAACTCGGGTCTACATATTGGTAGTCCAACTCATCTCACTGAATGACATGCGCTAATGTTTTTGGAAAAGATTAAATTACTGTAATACTTTAATATTATGATTTTTGCATTGGTCAGTCCACACACACACACACACACACACACACACACACACACACACACACACACACACACACACACACACACACACACACGTGCGCGCCCGCGCATACACACCTGACACAATTTGACAGTGATGTACACTAGACCTAACAGCAGGGGCATGGTGTTGTGTTTTCTGTAAGCTCAGACATTTGATTCTGGGTTAACGTTGTGCCTTCTGTGTAAGGTCTAAATGTGTTTCCTTTGTCAGGAGGAGGAAGTGTCTCCACAACTCTTTACTTTTCATGAAGCCGTGTCTCAGCTGGTGGAAATGGAGGAGCAGGTCCTAGAAGATCACCGTGCTGTCTTCCAGGTTGGAAGTTTGTTTTACTCCTCACTCATGCAACCATTAAACTAAAGCTCCATTTAAAAATGCACCAACATCATAAAACAAATGACATATTTACCCCTTGACCCTGGAAGGTATTGTTGTTGCCTGTGCAACTGTTCATGCCAGCCTGCAGTGCATCCAAAAAGTATTCACAGCACTTCACTTTTTCCACATTTTATGTTTCAGCAAGTAATTTTTTCCTCAAATGTCTACACACAATAATACCCCATAATGACAATGTGACTTTTTTGTGGATTTTTGCAAATTTATGAAAATTTTAAAAGATAAGAAATAAGTATTCACAGCCTTTGCCATGAAGCTCAAAATTGACATCAGGTACATCCTGTTTCCACTGATCAACCTTGAGATGTTTCTGCAGCTTAATTGGAGTCCACCTGGGGTAAATTCTGTTGATTGGACATGATTTGGAAACGTACACAGCTGTCTACATATAAGGACTCACAGTTGACTGTGCATATCACAGCACAAACCAAGCATGAAGTCAAAAGAAATGTCTGTAGACCTCTGAGACAGGATTGTCTCAAGGCACAAAGGGTACAGAAACATTTCTGCCGCTTTGAAGCAATGAGCACAGTGGCCTCCATCATCCATAAATGGAAGAAGTTCGGATCCACCAGGACTCTTCCTAGAGCTGGCCGCCTGTCTAAACTGATCGATTGGGGGAGAAGGGCCTTAGTCTGGGAGGTGACCAAGAAAAGAGCTCCAGTATTCCTGTGTGGAGAGAGGAGAACCTTCTAGAAGGACAACTATCTCTTCAGCAATCCACCAATCAGGCCTGTATGGTAGAGTGGCCAGACGGAAACCACTCCTTAGTAAAAGGCACATGGCAGCCTGCCTGGAGTTTGCCAAAAGGCATCTGAAAGACTCTCTGACCTTGAGAAACAAAATTCTCTGGTCTGATGAGACAAAGATTGAACTCTTTGGTGTGAATGCCAGAAGTCATGTTTGGAGGAAACCAGGCACCATCCTTACAGTGAAGCATGGTGGTAGCAACATTATGCTGTGGGGATGTTTTTCAGCAGCAGGAACTCAGAGGCTAGTCAGGATTGAGGGAAAGATGAATGCAGCAATGTACAGAGACATCCTGGATGAAAAGCTGCTCCAGAGCACTCTTGACCTCAGACTGTGGTGACAGTTCAACTTTCAGCAGGACAGTGACCTTAAGCAGACAGTCAAGATATCAAAGGAGTGGCTTCAGGACAACTCTGTGAATGTCCTTGAGTGGCCCAGCCAGAGCCCATGCCTGAAACCGATTGAACATCTCTGGAGAGATCTGAAAAGGGCTGCAAAGAGAAATGGGCAAAACTGCCCAGAGATAGGTGAGCTTTACTTCACTCACTCACTCATCTTCAACCACTTATCCCGGATCGGGTTGCAGGGGCAACAGCTCCAGCAGGGGACCCCAGACGTCCCCTTCCCGGGCCACATTGGCCGCCTCCGACTGGGCGATCCCGAGGCATTCTCAGGCCAGTGTGGAGATATCATCTCTTCACTTAGTCCTGGGCCTTCCCTGGAATCTCCTCCCAGATGGACTTGCCTGGAACACATCCCTAGGGAGGCGCCCAGGTAGCATCCTTACTAGATGCCTGAACCACCACAACTGGTTCCTTTCAACATGAAGGAGCAGCGACTACTCCGAGTTCCCCATGGATGACCGAGCTTCTCAACCTATCTCTAAGAGACACACCAGCCACCCTCCTAAGGAAGCCCGATTTGGCCGCTTGTACCCTCGATCTAGTTCATTCGGTCATGACCCAACCCTCATGACTATAGGTGAGAGTAGCAATGATGATTGACCAGTAGATCAAGAGTGTTGCCTTTTGGCTCAGCTCCCTTTTTCATCACAACAGTATGGCAGAGCAAATGCAATACTGTCCCTGCTGCGCCAGTTCCCTGACACTAATTGTTGAAGCTTTGTTGGTGGAATTCTGTCCCATTCTTGCTTGATGTACAACTTCAGTTGTTCAACAGTCCGGGGTCTCCGTTGTCATATTTTACGCTTCATAATCCGCCACACATTTTCAGTGGGCGACAGGTCTGGACCGCAGGCAGGCCAGTCTAGTGCCCGCACTCTTTTACTATGAAGCCACGCTGTTGTAACACGTGCAGAATGTGCCTTGGCATTGTCTTGCTGAAATAAGCAGGGACGATCCTGAAAAAGACATTGCTTGGATGGCAGCATGTGTTGCTCCAAAACCTGGATGTACCTTTCAGCATTGATGACGCCATCACAGATGTGTAAGTTGCCCATGTCATGGACACTAACACACCCCCATACCATCACAGATGCTGTCTTTTGAACTTTGCACTGGTAACAGTCTGGTTGGCCTTTTTACTCTTGTCCAGAGGACATGACATCCATGATTTCCAAAAACAGTTTGAAATGTGTACTCATAAGACCACAGCTCACTTTTGCATCTGTCCATTTCAAATGAGCTTGGGCCCAGAGAAGGCGGTGGTATTTCTGGATGTTGTTGATGTATGGCTTTCGTTTTGCATGGTAGAGTTTTAACTTGCACTTATAGATGTAGTGATGAACTGTATTAACTGACAACTGTTTTCTGAAGTGTTCCTGAGCCCAGGGGTAAGATCCTTTACACAATGATGTTGGTTTTTAATGCAGTGCTGCCTGAGGGATCGAAGGTCACGGGCATTCAGTGTTGGTTTTCGGCCTCACCGCTTACGTGTAGAAAGTTCTCCAGATTCTCTGAATCTTCTGATTATATTGTGGACTGTAGATGATGGAATCCCTAAATTCCTTGCAATTGAACTTTCAGAAACATTGTTCTTAAACTGTTGGATTATTTTTTCATTGGTGATCCTCACCCCATCTTTGCTTGTGAATGGCTGAGCCTTTTGGGGATGCGCCTTTTATACCCAATCATAACACTCGCCTGTTTCCAAACAGGTGTTCTTTGAGCATTCATCAACTTTCCTAGTCTTTTGTGCCCCATCCCAACTTTTTTGAAACATGTTGCAGGCATCCATTTCAAAATGAGCAAATATTTGTACAAAAACAATAAACTTTGAGTTTGAACATTAAATATCTTGTCTTTGTGGCGTATTCAATTGAATATAGTTTGAAAAGAATTTTCAAATCATTGTATTTTGTTACACAACGTCCCAACCTCATTGGATGGGGTTGTAGACTGGATGGGCATACTCCCAGACACCCTCCAGGATCTTTTTGAGAGTGAAGAGCTGGTCGGTTGTTCCACGACCAGGACGGAACCCGCATTGTTCCTCTTCAATCACAGGTGACTATTGGCTGAACCCTCCTTTCAGCACCTTGGAGTAGACTTTACCAGGGAGGCTGAGTAGTGTGATGTAATTGGCACACACTCTCTGGTCCCCTTTTTTTTAAATATGTGGACCATTAGCCAAATTTATCGCTCTTTGGGCTCTTAAGAGGTGTGAGTTGAAGATGTCTGTCAGTGGGCTCCTCCAGATGTTCCCATTTCACCCACACTATCTCATTGGGCTTACCTGGTCTTTCTGTAAATGTAAGCTAAGCTTGTGGCATCATATTCAAGAAGACACGAGGCTGTAATTGCTGTCAAAGGTGCAACAACAAAGTATTGATCAGAGTGTGAATTATGTACACATTAGTTTTTTGTTTTTTAGAAATTTGCATAAATAAAAAAAATCATGTTGTCATTATGGGGTGTTGTGAGTAGAAATTTGAGGGGAAAAAATTATTTACTCCATCTTGGAATAAAGCTGTAACATAACAAAATGTGGGGAAAAAAGAAAGAGCTGTGAATACATTCCTGATGCACTGTACCTTATGAATGACTCGTCTATCTCACCAGATGTCTGCTGAGATGCTGAGATAGAAGTCTTATTAAATTTTGTACAATCTTCTTATGTAAAGCATAACAAACAGTCACTTAACTTTAATGTTCATCTGTTGAATAAAAACTGTCATATTTTGATTTATTTGCTACAAATTAAGGAAGCTGTGTGAAAATCCACTGTGTGTGTGATTCCATGTTTGGCAGCAGTTGTATTCGCGTGGTGTGGTTTGTAAAAAATAAAATATTTATTAATCACTTAATGTGTAGATCTTTACACATCATAAATTGTGATATTGCTGCAGGAAGGCATGAACAATGAATTCCATTTACCGTGGCTGTGGCACATCATGCACTGTGATACAACCCCTGGCAATAATTATGGAATCACCGGCCTCGGTGGATGTTCATTCAGTTGTTTAATTTTGTAGAAAAAAAGCAGATCACAGACATGACACAAAACTAAAGTCATTTCAAATGGCAACTTTCTGGCTTTAAGAAACACTATAAGAAAGCAAGAAAAAAAAATTGTGGCAGTCAGTAACGGTTACTTTTTTAGACCAAGCAGAGGGAAAAAAATATGGACTCACTCAATTCTGAGGAATAAATTATGGAATCACCCTGTAAATTTTCATCCCCAAAATTAAAACCTGCATCAAATCAGATCTGCTTGTTAGTCTGCATCTAAAAAGGAGTGATCACACCTTGGAGAGCTATTGCACCAAGTGGACTGACATGAATCATGGCTCCAACACGAGAGATGGCAATTGAAACAAAGGAGAGGATTATCAAACTCTTAAAAGAGGGTAAATCATCACGCAATGTTGCAAAAGATGTTGGTTGTTCACAGTCAGCTGTGTCTAAACTCTGGACCAAATACAAACAACATGGGAAGGTTGTTAAAGGCAAACATACTGGTAGACCAAGGAAGACATCAAAGCGTCAAGACAGAAAACTTAAAGCAATATGTCTCAAAAATCGAAAATGCACAACAAAACAAATGAGGAAAGAATGGGAGGAAACTGGAGTCAACGTCTGTGACCGAACTGTAAGAAACCACCTAAAGGAAATGGGATTTATATACAGAAAAGCTAAACGAAAGCCATCATTAACACCTAAACAGAAAAAAAACAAGGTTACAATGGGCTAAGGAAAAGCAATCGTGGACTGTGGATGACTGGATGAAAGTCATATTCAGTGATGAATCTCGAATCTGCATTGGGCAAGGTAATGATGCTGGAACTTTTGTTTGGTGCCGTTCCAATGAGATTTATAAAGATGACTGCCTGAAGAGAACATGTAAATTTCCACAGTCATTGATGATATGGGGCTGCATGTCAGGTAAAGGCACTGGGGAGATGGCTGTCATTACATCATCAATAAATGCACAAGTTTATGTTGATATTTTGGACACTTTTCTTATCCCATCAAATTGAAAGGATGTTTGGGGATGATATCATTTTTCAAGATAATGCATCTTGCCATAGAGCAAAAACTGTGAAAACATTCCTTGCAAAAAGACACATAGGGTCAATGTCATGGCCTGCAAATAGTCCAGATCTTAATCCAATTGAAAATCTTTGGTGGAAATTGAAGAAAATGGTCCATGACAAGGCTCCAACCTGCAAAGCTGATCTGGCAACAGCAATCAGAGAAAGTTGGAGCCAGATTGATGAAGAGTACTGTTTGTCACTCATTACGTCCATGCCTCAGAGACTGCAAGCTGTTATAAAAGCCAGAGGTGGTGCAACAAAATACTAGTGATGTGTTGGAGCGTCCTTTTGTTTTTCATGATTCCATAATTTTTGCCAGGGGTTGTACTGTGCACGTAGTGTCTGTCACGGAAATGAAACAGTTAAAAAAATGTCTTAGTTTGTGATAATTAAACAACTTTTGGAGTCATAATATCGTTGGTCACAGACAGAAAAAGGCTTGTTACTTATTGAAAACCAAAGAGGCAGGTGTTTTTTGTACACTGATGCTAATATCAAATTAAAAAAACAAAAACTCCATGCTTCTTCTCTGAGCAGGAATCTATCAGGTGGTTAGAGGATGAGAAGGTGCTACTGGAGATGACTGAGAAGGTGGATTATGATGTGGAGTCATATGCTACTCAGCTGGAGCAGATCCTGGACCAGAAAATAGAAATCATCACTGAGCTCCGAGGTATGAACCCATGCACGTAAAACAGTTTGACTTGATAGCGTGTTTTCTGGACATTCAGTCATTGCAGATAGCCACATGAAGAGCAGTTCACAACAGAACATTAATGCACCACCAAAATACTGCAGAGTGAAACCATCAATAAAATCAACTTAGCTGTCGTGTGTGTTAAAGCCTACGACGCTTTGATGGGTCCATCAGTGAAAGTTCTTGGGGCAGAAACCTCTTTTTGTGGTGTTGGTACTTCTGTTGTGTTGTGGCTATCTGCAGCATGTTGTGCATCATCTGAATTTGAAGTAAACTCATATCAGATCAAATGTTCACATGCTGAAGGCTGTACTTGTCTGTTCTCTATTTGCAAGTACAGTAAAACTCACCTAAACAGTCGTCGTATAAATCGGATATTCACACTCACTGCACAAAAACAAAAGTCACAATGCTTTTGTATGGTTTTCCAAGTAATAAACACCGAATATAATGGATATTCACTCACATCGGACAAAACATCCCTTCTGATTGTAATGCATTTTCATTGAAAACCCCTCTCATGTAGTGGACTAAGCAGTCTGGACGTGCCCACTAACACATGAGATGAAGTTCAGCACTGACACTCACCAATTCAAGGAAAGTGGGTACCGTATTTCTGTGATTAAAAGACCGGCTGTTTATTGCTCAGACCCGGCACCTAAACAAGGCATGCCTTTATTAAAGGCTGGTGATTATTAACAAAATGCTGCTTGTTGCCTGCAGTGTAATATGGTATTAAGTTTCACACACATCCCTGGGTGTGAGGAACCAAACCGCTTTAGATCAGAGCCATCTGCATGGCTGCAAACCCTCTCCATAGCCTGAAGCAAACCTGCTAAAGGTTTATTTATTTATATAGTCCTTTCCACAGTCCAGAGGGTGGCCAGTGTACTTCACACACAGATAAAAGCACAGAATAACTTAAAACCCTAAGACAATAAACAAATTTAAAACAGACACATCAATAAAAATATACATCCAAAAATATTTGCAGATAAGAACTAAATAAAATGTCAGCGCGCTGCTGGTTGGGCAAAAGCCATTCTAAAAAGGAAGGTTTGTAATCTATATTTAAAAAGACCAAGGTCAGTGATGGTGCGGATCTTGGGGGGGCTTCTTCCACAGTCTGGGTGTAGCCACAGAGAAAGCCCAGTCTCCCCAGTGGCAGTATCTGGACCTCAGAACCTCTAGTGCACACTGGTTAAACAATCGCAAAACTCTGTTTTGGTCCCGATGTGTCAGCAGCTCAGCTAAATATGATTGGGCCAAACCATTCAGAGCTTTAAAAACAGCCTTAAGAATTTTAAAATCAGACTGAGACCACATGGACTGTGATTTGTCACTTCTATATTTACACTCCTTCCTCTCCTGTTATATTTTAAAAGTTTTTGCAGTGCACCCACGGATTGGCAAAAAAGTCTGCAAATATGACCAACTTTACAACATGGAGTCGGAAAAAGATGCTTCAATGACCTGCAATTGATGGAAAATTGTATGTACCATATTGTTATATGGAGGTTGACGATTGCATAAAGAATTGGAGCTCATTGAGGGACAAATTAATCTGGAAAAGACCACTGTTCCTGTGGCAAACTGCATAAAGACGCGACAGAGAACTTTAGAGTCACATGTACGAGTACGTCAATGTCATTGCATGGCCACGGAATTAGAGTTGCAGAAGCATAAATCAGGCTTTAAGATTTTAAGGTACCACTCTGCAACAGACTTAGAAAAAACAGATGTCCATTTTATAAACATAACAGATTTAAATGATAAAGGACAAATCACTGGTCAACCTGAATCCATTATATGTGAGTTCTGTAGTTTCTCAGTTTGAAAGGATTTGATGCCTGTTGATAAATGGATGCAGGTGTTGTGTGTTTCTGCATGTCTAAAGGTCCGGTCACACGGCATATGACGATTCCTGAACAAAGGGGGAAAAAAAAACAAAACACAAATTGTTGAGAAAAGGTGGACGAACGAGCTTTCTTACTGAATAGCCAGCGAATCAAGAGCCCAAAAGGGATGAAAATGGAACAAAACGAGGGCTTCCAGTTTGGCTACGGAGGAAGATGGTCGCATAAAGTGAGAGCTCCGCGCAGCTGGGCTATTTAACCCACTGTCATTAACTTGATACGAGACTTTTGGCATCTACTATTCAAATATGAGTGGGGGGGCCAGATCTAAGAACAAGATGATGCCAGAAAAACAAGAGAAAGAAACACCGTCTCCGGGCACGCAGATCACAGCTGATGCTAACGCTAAGGGGGCAGAATATGGCGGTGACCCGACAGAATCCTTTCACGCTTCTTTAATAAAAATAAGTGAACAAATCGCTTCTTTAAGAACGGAGTTAAAAACGGACTTGGACACATTCAGAAATTATTTCAAGCAAGACGTGAAGAAGGAGTTGAACAAACTCAAGCAGCAGATGGATCAGCAGCTAACCACCGTATCACTTTCGATTCAGGACTAGAGTGAGAAACTTGGGGAGGCCGCTGCACGAATTGACGAGCTGGAAACATGGTCAGCCACGGTACATGAGGCACTCCAACAGTCACTTAAAGACCAGAGGGTGCTGCTGAACAGGGTCAACGACCTAGAATCGAGGTTAAGGAGGAATAATTTAAGAATTTACAGAGTGCCTAAAGGAGCGGAGGGGTCCTCAGTGCTACAGTTTGTGGAGAAATTGATAATTGACGAGAAGCTAATTGAAGATGGGACGGATCTACAAATACAACGTGCACACCGCTCACTCGCTTCAAAGCCGAACCCCAGTGCACCGCCTAGATCCATAGTGGTCAATTTTCTCCAGTTCAAGGTAAAAGAAACAATCCTCAAACAAGTTTGGCAAAAGAAAATCTTATTTGGCGGAAAGACTTTGTCGTTTGACCATGATTATACCTCAGACGTGGTGCAGTGCTGCAAAGCCTATAAATGTTAAATCTGTTTTGAAAGAGAAGGGCATTAGCTTCCAGACGCCTTTTACGCGTATGCGTATTCACTGGGAGAGCGGCTCGCAGATCTATAACAGCGCCAAGGAGGATTTGCGCAACAGGAGTTTCCCCGTCAGATGCGCGAGTGAGGATGACTCCAGTGGCTCTACAGCGGTAGCGCTACAAGGACTGGACCAGACAGTGCAATGGCAACGTGTCCAACATCGCGGATCTGCAGCTCAGCGTGCACGAGAGCGCCTGCAGGAATTTCATCGTAATAATGCCACTTGTTTTAATTGGCCAAATGAGAGGATGCTGCCTGGGAGAATGAACACTGTAGGCACAAACTATAGTTTAAAATAAGTTTTGATCAAGAACTGCATGCATAATATTTTATTAAGAATTGTTTGATTATTATCATCTATAAATCTGATTAGCCCAGCTGGAGGGGACCTATAGTACCTGAGGTAGAACGAGTGGTAAGCTTTTGGGAGGGCAGCCACTAGTTCTGGGAGGGGCCCTCTCTTTCAGGGGGGCTTTCCCCCTCACCTGGTAAAGGGTCGGGGAGGGTTTTGGTATACCCCACCTTGGGAGTCTTTGTTGTTCATTTTAGGTTTGGTTCTTTTTTTTTGTTTTTTGTTAAATGGTTTTCGCTCTTAGAGAACAGTTGTTTTTTGTTTGGGAGGTTTAGCCATTATCATAATGAATGGGCTTCAGCATGATACAGAGTCAACAGTTGAGATTTATTACATTGAATGTCAATGGACTAGGTAATCCAGTAAAGAGGTCACAGGTCATGACTAAGCTAAAAACAAGATAATGTGCACATTATTTATTTGCAAGAAACGCACTTGTCAGCCCAGAAGCATGATAAACTTGTTAAGTTTGGATATAATAATGTGTTTTACAGCTCACATGCTGAGAGTCATAAGAGAGGGATAGCGACACTTATCTCTAAATCTGTGAAATTCAAAGAACATAAGGTAATAAGAGATGACCAGGGAAGGTATGTCATAGTAAAGGGTATAATAGAAAATACAACTCTAACTTTGATAAACATCTATGCACCCCCAGATAGTGATGGATCCTTTTATAAAATGCTGTTTGATGTTGTTACAGTGGAGGCAGAGGGGATATGTGTTTGTGCTGGAGACTGGAACGCAGTTCTAGATTTAAAATGGGACTCTACTAGTAAGAATAGAAATAAGTAAAACCTAACAAGAATACTTAATACAACTTTAGAGGAAATTGGCATGGTGTATGTGTGGAGACTTTTTCACCCGTCAGAGAAAGATTACACCCATTACTCGGTGCCTCACTCTGTTTACTCAAGGATAGATTATTTTCTAATGAAAAAGGAGGACTACTATAGAGTATTAGAATGTAGAATTGGAGTTGCAGATGTGTCAGACCATAATTCAGTTTATTTAACTATTCAATTAGACAAGAGGCAGAAAAATACTGTATGGAGATTTAATGTTGGACTATTGAACAATCAATCAGTTACCGAATATATCAAGCAAGAAATAAAACTATTTATTGAACAGAATGATGACGGCCAAGTTGACCCTTCAATAGTATGGGATACGCTCAGGGCAGTATTGCGTGGAAAAATCATAGCCAAGACAACATACATACAGAGAATTAGAACGGAACAATATCTAAAACTAACAAATGACTTGAAAGACCAAGAACACAAATTGAAATTAAAGAAAGATCAAGAGACACAAAATAAAATACAAAAGTTGAAATCAGAGCTTGTAAATTTTTTAGATCAGGAAATAGAGAAAAAAAGTAGATATTTCAATCAGACATATTATGAACTTGGCCCAAAGTCAACCAAATTACTTGCCCGTAGATTATGTAAACAACAAGCTGACGCTGCAATCCTTAAAATAAGAGATCCAATTTCACAAAAATTTGAGACAAATCCCAAGGAGATAGAAAAAACTTTTTATAAATATTATAGCACGTTGTATTCACAAGAGGGTGCCCCTGACAAGGAATCAGCTCAAATGTTTTTAGATCAGCTAGACCTTCCTTACATTGGGGAAATACAAAAAAAAAAATCACAAGTGAAATTACCATGAAAGAATTGGATAAAGCAGTAAGTAGTTTAAAAACAGGTAAGGCTCCAGGTAGTGACGGCTTCCCCACAGAGTGGTATAGGGTATTCGGGGAGGACCTGAAGCCACTCCTTCTTAGAGCCCTCAACTATGTTCACAAGGAGGGTAGAACGCCACCATCATGGAGGGAGGCAATTGTAACTCTAATCCCTAAAGAGAACAAAGATACAGAAAATTGTGCTAGTTACAGGCTAATATCAATTTTAAATGTTGACTACAAATTATACACATCCATTATTGCCAAGAGAGTTAATACAGACATAATAGATGAGGACCAGACTGGCTTTATAACAGGGAGGCAAAGTCATGACAGTATTAGAAGAACCCTCCATATACTACATAACATTACAAAATCAAACTTGAAAGCAGCCCTAATCAGCCTCGACACTGAGAAGGCGTTTGACCGAGTGGATTGGGATTTCTTATATTTGACGTTAGATAAGTTTGGTTTCACTGAAGATTCAATTAGGTGTATAAGGGCAATTTATCAAAAACCAACAGCAAGAATAAAGGTGAATGGTTCATTGACAGAGCGTTTTGAGTTGAGTACAGGAACTCGACAAGGGTGTTGTTTGAGTCCCACCTTATTCGCTCTATACATCGAACCGCTGGCCCAGGCAATACAGCAATGTGATGACCTGAAGGGAGTTGAGATAGGTGGAAGAGAGCAAAACATTGGTTGATTAGTGATTAGTGCACAGGTGTGCCTTAGACTGTCCACAATAAAAGGCCACTCTGAAAGGTGCAGTTTTGTTTTATTGGTGGGGGGGATACCAGTCAGTATCTGGTGTGACCACCATTTGCCTCATGCAGTGCAACACATCTCCTTCGCATAGAGTTGATCAGGTTGTCAATTGTGGCCTGTGGAATGTTGGTCCACTCCTCTTCAGTGGCTGTGCGAAGTTGCTGGATATTGGCAGGAACTGGTACACGCTGTCGTATACGCCGGTCCAGAGCATCCCAAACATGCTCAATGGGTGACATGTCCGGTGAGTATGCCGGCCATGCAAGAACTGGGACATTTTCAGCTTCCAAGAATTGTGTACAGATCCTTGCAACATGAGGCCGTGCATTATCCTGCTGCAACATGAGGTGATGTTCTTGGATGTATGGCACAACAATGGGCCTCAGGATCTCGTCACGGTATCTCTGTGGATTCAAAATGCCATCAATAAAATGCACCTGTGTTCTTCGTCCATAACAGACGCCTGCCCGTACCATAACCCCACCGCCACCATGGGCCACTCGATCCACAACATTGACATCAGAAAACCGCTCACCCACACGACGCCACACACGCTGTCTGCCATCTGCCCTGGACAGTGTGAACCGGGATTCATCCGTGAAGAGAACACCTCTCCAACGTGCCAAACCCCAGCGAATGTGAGCATTTGCCCACTCAAGTCGGTTACGATGATGGAGTCAGGTCGAGACCCCGATGAGGACGACGAGCATGCAGATGAGCTTCCCTGAGACGGTTTCTCTCTGTTTGTGCAGAAATTCTTTGGTTATGCAAACCGATTGTTTCAGCAGCTGTCCGACTGGCTGGTCTCAGACGATCTTGGAGGTGAACATGCTGGATATGGAGGTCCTGGGCTGGTGTGGTTACACGTGGTCTACGGTTGTGAGGCTGGTTGGATGTACTGCCAAATTCTGTGAAACGCCTTTGGAGACGGCTTATGGTAGAAATGAACATTCAATACACGAGCAACAGCTCTGGTTGACATTCCTGCTGTCAGCATGCCAATTGCACGCTCCCTCAAATCTTGCAACATCTGTGGCATTGTGCTGTGTAATAAAGCTGCACCTTTCAGAGTGGCCTTTTATTGTGGACAGTCTAAGGCACACCTGTGCACTAATCATGGTGTCTAATCAGCATCTTGATATGGCACACCTGTGAGGTGGGATGGATTATCTCAGCAAAGGAGAAGTGCTCACTATCACAGATTTAGACTGGTTTGTGAACAATATTTGAGGGAAATGGTGATATTGTGTATGTGGAAAAAGTTTTAGATCTTTGAGTTCATCTCATACAAAATGTGAGCAAAACCAAAAGTGTTGCATTTATATTTTTGTTGAGTACAATAAAAATGAACCTTCTGCCAAGATTACTTTATTTATTTTAAGCACTTCCTGTTGATGTACCGTCTAAGCAATTGTCAGAGTGGGATAAGATGATATCCAGATTTATTTGGAGTGGGAATAGAGCCAGAATCAGATATTCAACATTACAGTTGCCTAAAGATAAAGGAGGTATGGCCCTTCCTAATTTGAAACTGTATTTTTATGCTGCACAGCTCCATTACCTCTGTTGCTGGTGTGACCCTAATTATTTTGCTAGATGGAAAGAGGTGGAGACGTATTCCTGGGTAACAGGTACAGACTTACTTGGGCGAGGACAGTATACCCGATGCTTTAAAAAATGATCTTAATCCAGTGACTAAATATGCATTGGATATTTGGTTCAAGTTGGCGAGACAATTTAAATTGAATGAAGGAAAATTCTAAAATGGATAGCCTTTGATAAAGACTTTAAGCTTTCAACATTTAAGAGCTGGAGCTGAAAAGGCCTCACTGCCTTTTATACAGTGGTGAAGAATACTGAGATGAGGAGTTTCCAGGAATTGAAGGATAAATTTGGACTTAGCAATCAGGATCTCTTTCGATATTTGCAGCTCAGAGAATATTACAATAAGGACATAAAATTCAACGGGAGTGACAAAACTAATGCAGTCTTGGATCTGTTGCTGGCATCATATGATTCAAAAACTCAAAAAA
This sequence comes from Thalassophryne amazonica, assembly GCF_902500255.1. Taxonomy (NCBI): domain Eukaryota; kingdom Metazoa; phylum Chordata; class Actinopteri; order Batrachoidiformes; family Batrachoididae; genus Thalassophryne; species Thalassophryne amazonica. The sequence goes on along the minus strand of NC_047107.1, from coordinate 51,416,256 downwards.
TTATTTCCCGATTATATGTTAGCCTAATGGTCAACCATAAATACTCTACTGTCTGTCAAAAATAAATGGGAAAAAGAGATGCTTATCACAATCTCTGATGAAGAATGGCTTCAAATATGTAAATTGGCTCAGTCCTCAACCTGTTCACTTAAGTGGCAGGAATTTAACTGGCAAAATCTTATTCGCTTTTTTATCACTCCATCAATAAAGAGTAAACAACTAAATGCCGCAGGTCTGTTGGAGGCAATGTGGGGCGGATGATGCCAACCATACTCATGTTTTTTGGAGTTGCCCAAAAATTATACAGTTTTGGAACACTGTATGGTTGACCTTAAACAAAATTTTTGAAATACCCTATTCCCATGACAGGTACAATTTTATATCTGGGTAGCATAACGAAGGTGATTAGAACAGATGATCATTACCTGATTAAAATGCTCCTGACAGCTGCTAGAAAAGCAATAACCAGGAAATGGTTCAAGCTTGAACCTCCCACCTACAACCAATGGACTGAGATTGAGACACACACTCTGAGACTCAAGGAAGCAGTATTTAAAGATAAGTGGGATAAATGGATTACCTACAAAGGAACACAGACAGACACTGAATAGATCTTACTATTCTGATGTATCATTTGTTACCTCCCTCTGTTTACATTGTTCTTATTGTTTGTTTGTTCAGGCACTGGCCTTGTTTCTGTTCTTTTAAATTGTGCAAAAATTAATAAAATTTTAAGTGAGAAAATGGAACAAAACGAAACCAAAGCTAACGTTGCTCTTGGAGCTTTAAACGAAATGTGCCTGGAGCCACAGCTGGAGCAGTGTGTGTCTCCATCTCTGAGTTCCAGGACTCGGCGCTGGGACGCATGATCCTACCCACTATGGAGATCTGTGTGCACGGTGGTGGATCCACCTGCTCTGGTTCCGCGTCCAGAACAAAAGAGGGATCATCTCATCAGAATCCTCACTGTCTGGTTGAGCCTCTGACGACATGATGTGCACTCCCTCTTGCTCCAATTTAAAAACAAACAAAAAAAACCCCCAACTAAACCGCTTGTTCAAGATTTATGACGCCTCATTTTTACAAAAAAAAAAAAAACACCACACTAACCACACATGCTAAATATGCCACTATAATTATACACACTGCAAACATGCCGAATATTTTTCAAGTACCAAAACTCTAATCGCTGTCTGTACACTCAAAATACGCGCGTGAGGGAGGGAGGGAGAGAGAGAGGCTATACGGAAACGCGTCTGATCACGCTCCTGCAAAGCCCCTACTGTGAACAAATACACAGCCATCAAGCTCACTTGCTCAAAATTTTGAACTGTCAGATGCTGAAAGGGCCAGCAGGCTCTTCCTTCTGCATGAGCTCGAAAACAGAATGCTGCAGCTCCGGCCGGACTTTTTGTGCAACAACTCTCTCATGTGCACACACTGCTGGAACAACGCCACGATCACAGGCTGCAGTGCACTGGCGGAGGAGGCGGACAAATTCGTCCTGACCGGCCAGCAAGATGGCATGACTGTGGCAGCACTCGCCACATCACATGCAGCGGCAGAAGCCACACACCAGCACTGCCGTGGAGGGAGCTGCATCGCTCCCTCCACTGCAGCGCTCACAAACTGGCTTCTGTACTGTGTGAAAACATTGAGCTGGTCAAACAAAGTCAAACTAAATGCCAACATTACAAAAACTAAGCAAACGATAAAAAAAAAACATCAAGAACTACAGCAAAATGAAATACAGACAAATTGAGGTTTTCTGCGGTATTCGTTCAAATTTTTCAACAGTTCAAAAATCCTGACGAAGTGCCAGCTGCAAGAACGAAGCTGCGTGAAGGTTTAATGCCAACGAAAGTCCAGATTTCGTGTTTCGTTTTTGGCTTCATTGCCCTTCGTTAAGTGCCGTGTGACCGGGCCTCAAGTCTTGTGGCACATCTTGACCACAGTAAATGAGTGATCATTGTGGCATTTTGAAGGCAAGTGTTTTCCAGCTGAAGTTGTGCTACACTATGTAATTTTTGCTGAGTGTTACAAAACTTTACAATATTTCATTGAGGAAAAAGTGACATATGGCATCTTGCTGATGCGAACTTTGGGGTTTCAGAGTGCTGTGTATTCAGCGACAGGGAAAAACTGTAAAGCTTTTCTGTGGATATTTGAGTGGTTTGTAATTGAAATCTGTTACTTTCTTTGGGCAGATAAAGTGAAGTCATTCCGCTCGGCACTGCAGGAGGAGGAGCAAGCCAGTAAGCAGATCAACCCCAAGAGGCCACGAGCTCTTTAAATGCACAAAACTCTTAACCACTAGCATTTTGAAACAACTCTGCCTTTCGTCATCAGCTGTGAACTGTAGTAAACCCACAGACTAAATGCAGTGATCAGCTGTTCTGCACGTTTTTCATCTCCTCCTCATTGGCCGAATTTGGTGTCCGGCAGCTGCTGATGAGCTGAACACAGCTGTGAGGAGCAAAAGATGCAGGTGATTTGAAGAGCACTGAGTTAAAGGAACAACTGTGGCAACTAGATTTTCCCCCCCCTCCCTCTCCACTGAGACTGTAGATTCCCCTCACCGTCTTCTATTTAAATTATTTTCTTTTGTACTTGTTTGTACTTTGTTTGACTGGACTTATTTTTGACCTGGTTTTCAGAGATTGTTTTTTGGAGGTTTACAAAACACCAGTATTCTGGGATTGCTCTGTAAGTGTATGTAAAGCCACTGTCCTTCATTTTCATGCTTCTAGATTCTCAGTCCGCAGTGTCGTCTAGTCTCATCTCTTCTTCGTTTTCTGTAATTTTGACGGTTTTTAAGAAGCTTTGAACCACACTGAGCTGCTTCTTTTGCATTTTCTTTCCTCATGTTCCTGAGGTTTGTACATGTAGTTTGTTTGTGCCACATCCATTGTATGTGGCAGTTAACTTAAGAACTTAATGTAAACATGTTTTCCACCTGTTGTAACTCTTTGATATAAAAATGGAAGTAGAAAAACTATTAATAAATGTATAGTTAAGATTAATGACTTACAGTCTGTTACGTTGCTCAGTGTTTGCACCAGATGTAATGCTGGATGAAGTAATAAAAATTCATACCTTTCAGTTGGATGGTTTGTTGATGTAACAATAGTTAACTTGTCTACAGAATGACAGCAGGTTTATGCTGATTAGGGCTGTCCCAAACAATTATTTTTTTAAATGATTAATCTAGCAATTATTTTATCGATGCATCGATTAATCTAACGATTAATTTTTCGATTCGGTTTTTATTCGATTCGATTAAGGATTATTTCACCATTAGTATGTATGTATTTATTTATTTATGTTCATTGTTAGTTGGTTTTATGTTGTTTCTATTCAGGTTCTTTTTGTCTCTTTCTCTAAAATTGTAAGTATATATTGTATATAATAATCATTAGATTATTAATATATAAACAAAAATAAATTAAAAAAATATTACAATTTGAAAACAAATGCACCCAAACGTGATGACAACTGCAAGTGCTTAATGCTAACTTTTAACATTGAAAATGCCATAGACATGCTAACGCGTTAGCATCGCTCCCGTTTTTAAGTTATAAAATACATCTATCAACTGTTTCAGAAGACCATAACAGGTCGGTTTAACATAAAGGTAAATAATACTCAGACGTATGCTCTTTAGGGTATTAACGAGGAAAATTAAGCGAAAGAAAGAATAAACGAAGCAATAGTTCGAAGCATTGCTTCAATCTGCGAACCACTGCTTCGATTGGTTCAAGGTTCAAAGCAAAGCCGCGACGCAGAAAAGTTGATTACGGACCCGCTGCAGGGTCTGTGCTTGAATGATATGCCATTTGCGCCTTGCATAGACGACAGAAGAATCACTTCCTCCTTTGAAATGGAAGTATTCCCATACTACGGATGAACGGGTACGTGCTTTGCTTTTTAGAACCTCAGAAGAGCCACTCGCTGCACTGCTACCGCGACTCTCCGGGGCAGCTATGTTTGTTGTTGATCTGCCGACGCGTCGGCATGCAAATTTTGCGTCGACGTCATCGCCTCTACTGCTGATGTATCTTGCCATCATTTTTTTTATGTGGTGTCAAAAAGCCAATGTGCCCCAAGGTTGAGTAGCGTCGGGATTCACCATCTTCTGACAGAAGTGGTGGCGAAGAGATACAGTCACCACACACATCACTGCTGCAGACCGCAAGCGTCCTCTCATTATACTCAAGGTACTCTGTTTCTTTGCAAGTGGAGGTCAGGAGCATCAAGTCAACAAGTCTGACATTCCGTGTTCGCCGCTCCTCTGGTTTTTCTCCAGTTTTCTCGTGTGTAACTTGGTTTTTAGTGGCTTGAGTGTAATTTTTTATCTTTGGGTATGTACTTCACGTGGTTCTTGGTCCTTCAGTGTGCATTTTTAACCATTTTTGATTGTTTAGTGCCTGTTTTGCGCTGTACGACGCCGCACGTCACTCCCTCGGCTGGCGTGATGCTAAGATACTCTGCAGCTGAGCTACGGAGCCTGAACAACGTCCCTCGGGAGATTCTCGCTATCAGAGAGCTTGGTTTGCTCCGCCGATGTCGCTGCGTCCACAGTCTCCCGGAGAAAGTTTGTATTCCATCGAACTGGGTCGTCTGCGCCGGTCATCTGGTCAGCTGAACGCATCGGCGCTCGGCGCCCACGTCATCAGAGCGCTGCAGCTCTGGGACTTGTAGTCCTGATATGACAACAGCGGTCTCTGTCACTCTCCGGGCGCTGGATGGAAAACGTGGAGTGGATTTTAAGCTACTCAGGCCTATTGAAAGATGTCAGTCTGTCAAACCGAGAGAAGTCTTCAGTTTGGGTCTCATTAACATCAGATCACTGTCCTCAAAATCCCTGTTGATTAACGATCTAATTATGGATCAGCACTTGGATATGATTGGGTTATGTGAAACCTGGCTCAAACCCACAGCTGTTCTTCCTCTGAATGAGGCCTGCCCACCAGGGTACACATTTAGTCACATGTCTCATGGTGCGAAGCAAGGTGGGGGTGTTGCTTTTATTTATAAATCCAGGTTTACCTTCCTGACTGTTGGGGGTCATAAATATAATTCATTTGAGCATCTGACTCTCCGCTCTGCTCATGATGCTACATATTGTCAGGGTCAGAAGTATGGAAATCAGTCATGCTATGTTGTCACTGTTTATAGGCCTCCCGGCCCATATTCTGAATTCTTAGATGAATTTGGTACGTTCATCTCTAGCCTGTCAGCTACTGCGGACAACATTTTGATTATTGGTGACTTTAACATTCATATAAATAAGCCCTCTGATCCCCTTTGCAAGTCATTTATGGAACTTGTGGATGCGTTGGGATTCCAGCAATGCATTCAGGATTCAACACACATTAGTGGAAATACCCTTGATTTGGTTCTCACACGTGGCCTTGCTGTCACGAACATTGACATTTTGCCTCTTGCCTCGGTGGTCTCTGACCACTCATTTATTAGGTGTGCATTTATGTTGCCGCGTTTAGTGGAAGGAAAGCCTTGTCTATCTCTGTGGCGACGCATTAATCCCTCAATTATGACTGAAATTTTGGCCTCGGGGTTAGAGAATATTCAATCAGTGGATAGTCTTGCGGATGGCTTGAACTCAGCGCTCAAGGCTACACTGGATAAGGTTTCGCCTCCTTTTTTAAGGACACGCCTTCCCAAGGCACACTCACCTTGGTTCAATGTTACTTGCGTGACCTTAGGCAGAAGGCTCGAGGTTTGGAATGGAAATGGCGTAGTTCTAAGTTGGAGGTGTTCCACCTTGCATGGCGTGATGCTGTCTTGGATTATAAGCAGGCACTACTGGCTACAAAGCGTGCCTATTATTCTGATTTGATCAATAAAAACAAGCATAACTCAAAGTTTTTGTTTGAAACTGTAGCACTTCTCATTCATGGACAGCCACCTGTTATTCACTCTTCCTTTTCAGCACAGGACTTCTTGGCCTATTTCGAGAAGAAAATTGAGGATATTAGGTTGAGCATATCTCAGCAGGCTTTGGTCCAACCACTCCATACTGCTATGGAGGTGGATGCGCCCACTGAGGTGTTACCCAGATTTACAGATTTTGATGGTATCTCGCTAGGCGCGCTGACGAAGCTCATGACGTCTACTAAAAGCACAACCTGTTTATTTGATCCTGTACCAACAAAACTGTTTAAGGACCTGTGGCCCATTCTTGGACCGACTGTGCTGGAAATTATAAATCTCTCATTAACTTCTGGATCTGTTCCTAAATGTTTCAAGTCTGCAGTGATTAAACCATTACTTAAGAAATCCGATCTCGACCCTAGTGTATTAAAGAATTATAGACAGATATCAAATCTATCATTTTGTTCTAAAATCCTGGAAAAAGTGGTTTCGCGACAGCTCGTAGACTACCTCACTGAGAATAATCTTTTTGAGCCACTGTAGTCTTTTAGAAAATTTCACTCCACAGAGACAGCACTTACTAAAGTAGTGAATGACCTTTTGCGAGCAATGGACTCAGATACCACTACAGTCTTGGTGCTGCTGGATCTTAGTGCTGCATTTGATACTGTGGATCATCATATTTTACTCAATAGGCTGGGGAATCACTTTGGGATTACTGGAACTGCTCTTGCATGGTTGACGTCATACCTGTCCAGTCGTTCTTACTGTGTATTGTGTAATGGAACCTCCTCCGATCGTAGGGACATGAAGTTTGGGGTTCCTCAGGGATCCGTTTTAGGCCCCCTGCTTTTTTCCCTTTATGTAGCACCCCTCGGGAATATACTGCGGCGCTTTGGGATTCCCTTTCATTGCTATGCTGATGACATTCAATTGTACATGAAAATAACTGCTGGTAATCTCAGTCACATAAAATCTTTGGAAGATTGCCTTGCATCAGTAAGAAGTTGGATGTCTAGTAACTTCCTACTTTTAAATTCTGATAAGACTGAAGTTATGGTTCTTGGTCCAGCGAGGTATCGGGATCAATTTGATCAGCTAGCACTTAGCTTAGGTCCGTGTGTTATACATCATACGGATAAAGTGAGGAACCTTGGAGTAATTTTTGATCCTACGTTGTCCTTTGATCTCCACATTAGAGACATTACGAGGACTGCTTTCCTCCATTTGCGAAATATAGCGAAGATTCGTCCCATCCTGTCTATGGCTGATGCTGAGACTTTGATTCATGCATTTGTCTCTTCTAGATTGGACTATTGTAATGCTCTATTTTCTGGCTTACCGCAGTTCAGGATTAGGGGTCGTCAACTGGTTCAAAACGCTGCTGCCAGACTTTTGACACAAAGCAGAAAGTTTGACCACATTATGCCCATTTTGGCGTCCCTGCACTGGCTTCCTGTTCCTGCAAGATCGGATTTTAAAGTACTGTTATTAGTATATAAAATTGTTCATGGACTTGCACCTCCCTATCTGGCTGACCTGGTAAGCCCCTATGTACCAGCTTGGGCCCTGCGTTCTCAGGGTGCAGGACTTCTGTGTGTTCCCAGGGTGAATAAAAAGTCTGCCGGTCACAGAGCTTTCTCCTATCGTGCCCCAGCTCTGTGGAACGATCTGCCAGCACACATTCGGCAGTCGGACACTGTGGAGACTTTTAAATCACGTTTAAAGACTCATTTGTTTCCCCTGTTTTATCATTAGTGTTATGTGTTTTTATTCTTGTATTCTTCTATGGTTGTCTTTCTTTTATGGTCGTTTTTATTGTGTTTTAAAATTTTAATTGTTTTTTTATGTTGTGTGAAGCGCCTTGAGACGATTTTATTGTGAATTGGTGCTATATAAATTAATAAATATGATTTGATTTTGATTTGAGGTTTTTAAAGTCAACAGAAGTATTTTAAAAAAGTCCCTGCTCAATGCAATTGAGGCCTCAACACACAAAAGTCAGAGGATTTTCACTGCAGGAAAGTGATTTTTCACACTTCTGTGGTCACTCAGGACATAGCTGGAGGATTTAAACTTCTGAGCCATTTAAGAAAAGTGGATTCCTGCAGAGTTGAATGCATGGAGCAATCTGTGGGTGACAGATGATTAAATCAGACTGGTTATATTTAGTGGGTTCCAATACAAATGTGAGTAAATGGATGATTTGATCTGAGGAATGATACAAGCAAATATTTAACTACTTACACCATGAAGTCATCAATGTCCATGGATCTGGCTCTCTTGTCATTGAAATCTGCCTCCTGGAGAATGCTCTCAATCTTCTTTGTGATGCTGAAGTCGGCTGGGACTTCCTGCCAATCCACAACAAAAAAAACTTTACATGCTACATTTTTTCATCAAATGAAAGGAACACCTAAGAGCAAAGCCCGTGGGCTTGAAATAAGGAGGAAATTGACATGTTGGAAGTGTGGGAAAAATGGACACTTTGCGCATGAATGTACACACTGGCAAAGATGAGTCCTCCGTTTTCAACATGAACTTTGTTTATGTACACATAAGGTTGCAATTCTTGCTTTTCTAGAAGATTATACTTGTTTTAATCAATTTTTCCTTTTTTTATTCTGTAGTCGCTATATAGACGGATTGTGTATATTTATTGTGAATTGTTTTAGATAACATTGTCAAGGTCACAGTTGCTGGCACTCCAAAATTTTAAAGTGTGGAGTTAAGATACTGAGCATTTACCACATGGTGGGGAAGGCTATTCCACAAAGTTATAATTCTATTATAAAATATTTTCTTAGGTCATATTTGCATCTTTGCACCTCCTCAAACATGTGAGAGTGACCTTTCAAACCTGAATACATTCTATTTTGAAATAAATAAATAAATAAAAAATTCAGGCCTGATATTCTCAAAACCATGAACCATTTTGGAAACCTCAATCAAGTCTCCACAAACCCATCTATCTTCCAGAGTAGTAAGCTTCAATTGCTTTAATGTTTCTTCATATAGTAAATGAGGGGACCAAACCTGGACATTATACAAGATCAAAAAAAGATTGTTTGGAAATATGAGTAAAGTTCTTTTGGCCATGCCCAAAACTCTGTTTGTTTTGGCTGCTGCATTACATATATACTAATGTGTTGCCCACAGGGATCCACAGGCTCTAGATTGGGTAGTGTTTATAAAAAGGTAGCTGACACTTTTCAAGGGTGGTAATAAACTGTGCAAAGTTTCTATGATGAGTTGGAATGAAGTGTGAGTCCAGAATGTATTTAGAACCTTAGACCTCAACTGTTCGTAGAAGAACTCAGCCCTTTTATTTCATGTTAATTATGTAATTTTTAATGTTAATTTACTGTCTTAATATATTTATAAATTGTTTAGGTTCTTGTTATATACAAATTATCATTATTTTTACTTCTATTTTGTCATTTGATTTTTAAATTACCCACAATAGAAATAACTATTTTCATTTTCTTGTGTCATCCGTGTACTTTTAATGTATTTACAATTATATTATGTACTTACTAAATAAAATCAAGCACTCACGCTTTTAATATATAGATGATTTACCACCCCCTGCTGGAATGGCATGAGTCCATAATGTAGTTAGCAACATCCATTGATCAGTGTTGTTCACTAATATCTGTAGCTTCTCCAAAATATTTGTCCTATCAACATTCCATTTTGACAGCATTCATCCTGGACTCAAAATACATAAGCATACCAAACGGCAAATGTCAGCTGTCACAGTTTCTCTGTGATTGAAGTTGCATGCACGCATGTACACCTGCTGTAAGCAGGTGCTTTTAATTTGACAAAAAAATACAGTGAAGACAATAAAATCACTAGTTTTCACTGATGGTACTAACAGGAGACTTAACTTACTCATGGTAAGAGCAACACTAAACTGACTAAACCAACTGAACCACATACACACACTCCAACCGCTTAGTCCAATAAGCAAAGTGCGCATCGCATCTGCGCATGCGTGGGTCAAACGGGGGCAAAAATCCCAGCTACCACACTCACACTGCTGCCATTAAATTTCGTATACAGTAGCATTAGCGGACTGTAAAAGTTAAGGCTTACAGGGATTGGCTTACATTGGATAAGGCTTTAAGCCTTAAGCGACAAATACAATAATGACAGGGGCGCATTGTGCTGTTTTCAAATGCTCGAACGGAATTTATAGGCTTGAAAGTTGGCTGAAAACACACGATTGCAAAGCTCCGCCGAGTCCACACAAAGACGGAAAGAAGAAGAAATGTGGTCGTAAACCTCCGTTCACTCTACACAATTTCGCCACAGAAAAGAAAGATCCAGACGGATGTAAAAGACGGACTAATATTGTAAGTTTCTTGCACACATTTATTTTGTCAATATCCTGAAACCGTGCCACCGTTTTCGTGCATCGGCTTATGACTGTAATGCCGTGCTATGAATGGCGTGGTGTGTAATATTGTAAAATTGACATGTTCTATAAACAAACTGCATGCATGCACATATCATTGTGTGTCTGTCAACTTATCAAAACAAACATGACACCAAAGAGGTTATATGTGAGACTCACTGTCAATGTCGTCATTATGAAGCCAGTGGAGTAGCGATTTCTCATCCCTGCTTAGCAAATATTCTGCAATATCCACAGTTTCAGTCTCTGGCCTTCGTCTAACCATCCATCAGTTGCCTTCAAGGGGTCAGAAATTTGTTTGTCTCCAACTATCAACAAACACTGGTCATTTTCGACAGCAGCGCACGCTTCCTCTGTCTGCACTAACGGTACTTTCTGTACAGATGCAGCACACGCAAGCACAACCAGCTCTTCTTTCCATTTCTGTCCACTGCCATACGTAGTCCTGGTTGTAACAGGCAATCCGCGAAGCTTACAAAAAACGCTTTAAATCGCCAACTTTCCAGCAATTGAAATGATCCAAATCACAGCACTCCTCGCTGCTTTCCGCCGCCATAGCTTGTGGGTTGGTAGCTGAAAAATTTAGCCTACCCATAATGCACCTCGTGGCCTGAGATGCGCACTTTGCTTATTAAGGGTTGCGGGGGGCTGGAGCCTAAACCAGCAGTCATAGAGCGTGAGGTGGAGCACACCCAGGACAGGATGCCAATCTGTCAAAGGGCCACAAACAGACAAACAAACACAGGCACAACCACACTCACACCTACGGACAATTTAAAGATTCCAATCCACCTAACCCGCATGTCTTCGGATGTGGGAGGAAACCGGAGCACCTGAACGAAACCCACGCAAACACGGGGACAACATGCAAAGTGCACACAAAAAGGCCACAGGCGGGAATTGAACCCATGAACTCCTCACTGTGAGGCAACAGTGCAAACCACTTAAGCCGCCGCGCTGCCCTACAAAAACAATAAATCGGTGTTCATTCAGTTCTTTAATTTTGTAGAAAAAAAAGCAGATCACAGACATGACACAAAACTAAAGTCATTTCAAATGGCAACTTTCTGGCTTTAAGAAACACTAAGAAATCAGGAAAAAAAAAATTGTGGCAGTCAGTAACGGTTACTTTATTAGACCAAGCAGAGGGAAAAAAATATGGAATCACTCAATTCTGAGGAAAAAATTATGGAATCATGAAAAACAAAAGAACGCTCCAACACATCACTAGTATTCTGTTGCACCACCTCTGGCTTTTATAACAGCTTGCAGTCTCTGAGGCATGGACTTAATGAGTAACAGTAACAGTACTCTTCATCAATCTGGCTCCAACTTTCTCTGATTGCTGTTGCCAGATCAGCTTTGCAGGTTGGAGCCTTGTCATGGACCATTTTCTTCAACTTCCACCAAAGATTTTCAATTGGATTAAGATCCGGACTATTTGCAGGCCATGACATTGACCCTATGTGTCTTTTTGCAAGGAATGTTTTCACAGTTTTTGCTCTATGGCAAGATGCATTATCATCTTGAAAAATGATTTCATCATCCCCAAACATCCTTTCAATTGATGGGATAAGAAAAGTGTCCAAAATATCAACGTAAACTTGTGCATTGATGATGTAATGACAGCCATCTCCCCAGTGCCTTTACCTGACATGCAGCCCCATATCATCAATGACTGTGGAAATTTACATGTTCTCTTCAGGCAGTCATCTTTATAAATCTCATTGGAACGGCACCAAACAAAAGTTCCAGCATCATCACCTTGCCCAATGCAGATTCGAGATTCATCACTGAATATGACTTTCATCCAGTCATCCACAGTCCACGATTGCTTTTCCTTAGCCCATTGTAACCTTGTTTTTTTCTGTTTAGGTGTTAATGATGGCTTTCGTTTAGCTTTTCTGTATGTAAATCCCATTTCCTTTAGGCGGTTTCTTACAGTTCGGTCACAGACGTTGACTCCAGTTTCCTCCCATTAGTTCCTCATTTGTTTTGTTGTGCATTTTCGATTTTTGAGACATATTGCTTTAGGTTTTCTGTCTTGACGCTTTAGTGTCTTCCTTGGTCTACCAGTATGTTTGTCTTTAACAACCTTCCCATGTTGTTTGTATTTGGTCCAGAGTTTAGAACAGGTGACTGTGAACAACCAACATCTTTTGCAACATTGCGTGATGATTTACCCTCTTTTAAGAGTTTGATAATCCTCTCCTTTGTTTCAATTGACATGTCTCGTGTTGGAGCCATGATTCATGTCAGTCCACTTGGTGCAACAGCTCTCCAAGGTGTGATCACTCCTTTTTAGATGCAGACTAACGAGCAGATCTGATTTGATGCAGGTGTTAGTTTTGGGGATGAAAATTTACAGGGTGATTCCATAATTTATTCCTCAGAATTGAGTGAGTCCATATTTTTTTCCCTCTGCTTGGTCTAAAAAAAGTAACCGTTACTGACTGCCACAATTTTTTTCTTGATTTCTTATAGTGTTTCTTAAAACCAGAAAGGTGCCATTTGAAATTACTTTAGTTTTGTGTCATGTCTGTGATCTGCTTTTTTTTTTCTACAAAATTAATCAACTGAATGAACATCCTCCGAGGCCGGTGATTCCATAATTTTTGCCAGGGGTTGTGTGTGTATATATATATATATATATATATATATATATATATATATATATATATATATATATATATATATATATATATATATATACATATATATATATATATATATATATATATATATATATATATATATATATATATATATATATATATATATATCATAAAAGGGTCAACAATAAAGAAACAAATGTGACTACACTTAAACTCACCACATTGTGCACAGAACAGTGAATTCTGTACTTCTTTTCCAGCAGCTGCTCGACTGCAGAAGACCTGAAAATCCTCCAAAGAAGTCAATACTTTCCCACTACAGTTTTGTTTGACACAGATGGAGACGTTAGCAGGCGGATACTTACTTGAAAGCGGCACCGAGTGTTTTATTTTTCCTCACAAAGGCTATTCTGACCAGGCCGTCCCACTCCTACAAACAGAAATGAGAACATGTTCCAGTGGCAGCGCTCCTTTCACTCTGCATCCTCACAACAACCACAGACTCAAACCTCACCTGGAAGTTCACTGGAGGAGGAGGATTTTTTGGTTCAATCCTGACAACACTCGACTCCACTTTAGGAGGAGGTCAGAAATTATTTTTCCCTACCTAAGTAAGAGAGATCAGAAATGAGAATCATGATTCACATCATAGCCCAATCCTGGTTAAAAAAAAAAAAAAGACAGCACTGCAGTGTGTCGTGCAGAGGGTTGTGAGTGTGCACACTGACTTTCATTAGATGGTTCACGCGAGCCAGCAGCTGTGTGTTGATAGAGAGTCTACAGTACAGTTTGTCTCCAGGTTTGGCAACCAGCCGCATGGCAAACTCCCTCTGGAACATCAAGACAGCACACCTGGATAAACGTAAGTCACAAACAGATGGAAACTCCAAGTCGAGACCTGAGCACAACTTAACACAACCCAGGGGGTCAATGTGTTCCTCACCTGAAGAAAGGTCGGTGCAGCAAGAGCTTGAAGACAAAAGGTGATGAAATCTGAACAATTACATAGAGGTTTAGTATGAACTGGGCAAAGTGAAGCACGTTATTGTGCGGTGGCGTGGAAATGTGTTGTTACCTGGAAAGGTAAATTTGCCACACAAATGTCAAAAAAGGGCAGATCAGTTTTTAGGACATCCCCAACTAATATCTGAAGTTTGTTCTGCATGGGTCTGTTGAGGAGCATAAATACACACTTGTCTCATTTATGTGCAGGTATCAATGAAAATATAAGACATGTGATTCTTCTTTCGTGACTCACGTGCACTGTACTCTTTTCTGAAGTTCAGCCACTAAGCGGCAGTCCAGCTCGCAGGCTACCACCTACAAAAAGATGCAAAACACAAAATATATTGTTGCAGAAAAACATCCAGATATTGCCGAGTAGAACCTGACAAAGAAAGATCTATCCAAAACAACAACAGCAACAAATAATAATAATCTTCCATATAATGTGCTTCCCAAAATAAAAATACAAGACATAAAAAGACAAAAGATTAACAAATGAACATTCTAGTTTCTTCGGATTTATGTCATTATCAGGATACTGTGACAGTATTTTTGCCAGATCACCCAGCCCAACTTCAAACCACACTTATAAAATTGCTTTTCACAGTTCACTCCTGGTAGTTTTCAAACAGCACAGACAAACCTTTAAAGGATGTATTATAGAGTGTTTAACATGGATTAAATACTTAATGCCTGCAGATGTGGCCAGAAGTTTAAATCCACTCATCATGGGCATGAATGTAATAATTTGGGGCTTTTAATGATGTCCTTGAACTGGTCTTTTGACAGGGTGGAAGCATCTTATTATAGAGTAGCAAAGTGGCCTCTGTGTACGCGTGAGTCACTTTGACCACGGATGAAACTGGGGAGAGTTGACATTTGCCATTTGGTATGCTTATGCATTTTGTGTCACAGATGAATGCTGCCAAAATGGAAGGTTGATAGAACAAATATTTTTGGAGGCATGACATCAACTAACTGTGCCAAATAATAAATACAATTACTCACAAAAATTTCTCATTTTAATTTCCTGTGCTTTCAGTTAAAATCATTACAGAAACATGGCATATAATTTACCACCACCCTTGAAAAATGTCAGCTACCTATTTTATAAATATGATCCAATCTAGAGCCCATGGATCCCAACAGGTAACACATTAGTACATTATTAACGACTTAAAAAAAAAAAATTAAATGCACAAGACTGAATTCATTTTGGGTCATTCCATCTCAAGTCGACCAGAGGCTCTCAGGTCACCCCTCAATTCTGTTCTGCCAGTTTAATATGTTATTCCTATTTCAAAGTTATGGTGAAATACCAAATATTAGGTCTGTATCTTGCAAACATTTGAAGTTATAGCCTTTGGAAATTTTTGTGAATTTTTCACAAACAGTATTTTCTACCAACTTTGTACGTTAATAATGGGCTCCCTATATGCCTCACAGCTTTGAAACTGCTCATGCCAGGCTAGCTTTTGGTGTAGAGTTTGGAAATGTTGGCAGTTTTGGAGAATCTAGTCTGACCCACCTTGCTGGAATTATGTCGATGCTGTGACTAGGTTGCTGAGCATTGGGCAATACTTCATACTTCTTGTAACCATACATTTCCCCACATGATGTCATGTGCTGTGAAGAAGCAAGCACAGACACGTACTGCTGTCAGCAAACAGCAATGCAAGGAATACCAAACTCACATTTATTTCTGTAAACCAGTGTAAAACAATAAATAGATCACTCAAACTCAATTACAAGGTAAATAAGACAGATATTCAAACTATGTATCTACATAATCAATGTAAATGTGAGCATATATGTTTTAAAGTTCTTCATGACAAGTGTGATTTTAATATCTGAACAGTAAAAATCAGTTGAGATTATATCATTTTTTGGCAATTTATTAAGTAAAACAATGAAACTGTGTATGAGTAAGACTGTCTGTAAGGTTTTGTTTTTTTTCAAATTGCATATTTATCATGATTCTGCCCCCAAAAAATATTGTTGCGACTACATTCTGATTTGAAGGCAAAAATCACACAAAAGAATATACCAGGTTGTTAAAACAACCTGGTATATCATTTAAATGTGTAGATATGTTCCATTATATCACAAACAATCATACAAAAAGTTCCTTAGCCACAGCTGGTATATTTCTTTGATTTTTGAACTAATCAAAGATATGAACAACATGTACAATTTTGGGTTTTCTACCATTTTGAGGCCTTTGTGGAAGGCAGATCACATTAGATACACCAAAACTGCCACAATTTCCCAACTCTACACCAGAAGTTAGCCTGGCACGAGCAGTTTCAAAGCTGTGAGGCATATAGGGAGCTCATTATTAATGTGAAAAGTTGGAAGAAAACACCATTTTTTTGTGTGAAAAATTTACAAAAATTTACAAAGGCTGTAACTTCAAAAGTTTACAAGATGCAGACCTAATAGCTGGCATTTCACCCTAACTTTGGAATGTGATTAACATATAAAATTGAAGAATAAAGCTCATGGGTGACCTGGGAGTTTTTTTGTTTCAAAACCTGGTGATTTTAGATGGAATCCTTTTGGATCTTCTCTAATTCACACATGGTCAGCATTATACATACAGACTCAAACATACGCATACATTCACTTAAATCTAAGTGGTGCTGAAGGTTCTACGTCTTTTAACACGACATGGCCAAGGCCTGCTGGTACATCAACCTCAGTGTCAGTACAAACTACCCATAACTCCAGGGAACCAAAGATTCTCACCCTTTTGGCTTTCTCCAGCAGCTTCACTGTCATGTTTCCCGTTCCAGGTCCCACCTCCAGAACCACATCTGCCGGTCTCAAAGCTGCCTGAAACATGCAACAAATACAAGAACATTGTGTGCATCGTCTGTGGCACCTCATCCCAAATTGAACATGTGTCTGAAAACCTGAAGCGTGCCACACAAGTACAGCCAACCTTCTCAATGATCCCATTGACCACCAGTGTCAAAGTCAAAAGTCAAAGTGTCTTTATTTGTCTCCCTAAGGAGAAATTTGCCTTGGACAGAGTCTGCTACACAACACATCCAGTACATAGCACCCATACATTAAAAACAACAACACAGTAAGTCAAAGGATAAAATATAAATACACAACATTATTAACATCTTTGTGCAAATTCTGCAATACATACCCTTAAGCTATCTTCCCTGAACTATCTGCTGATTTATGAGCTTCACTGATAATGGAATAAATGAATATTTATATCGATTATATTTACAAAGAGGAACCCTGTACCTCCTTCCTGAGTTAAGTAAAGTATATTCAGAGTGCAGAACATGAGACTCATCTGTTAAAATATTGTCAGCACATCTGAGAACTGCCTGTTCAAACAACTCTTGGGGAGTTACAGGTACCACCATACCCATGATTTTGCCAGTTATCTTAATCAGATTTAATATTTGAGTTTTTGATTTAACCATTAAATTACAAAACCAGCTAGTAATACCATACCGTAACATGGACTCAATCGTTGCTCTGTAGAAAATCAGCATAATATTTCTACATACACCAAACAGTCGGAGTCGATGAAGAAAGTGCAAACGCTGGTGGATTCGGGCACAAACGCTTGACACTTGCATGTGCCAGCTTAAGTTATTATCGATATAAACCTTCGATATAAATCTGCGAATTCAAAAGACTCAAAAACCACAGATAACGGACTTCAATTTTAGATGTTGTATTTAACAGAAGCTATAAATCGATACAAAGTGGATTCTTCAGGATGTACTGACCAATGCCAGTGTTGAACATGATCCCTGCAACAGATAAAAATTTTAACACAAATATACTTGGTGAAATATAAATAAAGCAAACGTCGCAGTGTTGAAATAATGGAGTTCAGGGTGTCAGATGTATATCACCAGACTTTACAAAGATGTTTGAATCACTACCTGACATGTAGTTCTTACATAATCAGATAATTTCTGAAACCTTACGTAGGCCGAAATTACCAGAAATTACTGGCAATATGCAAATTATCTTGAAACATGACATGCGAGTTGTGGATAAGTACAAAAAAGTGAACAAATTTAAAATTATAAATTTATTAAATGGGGGCTGGCACTACCGTCCTTAAACCTACGGGATTCGTGTCACGTAAAGGTAAACATCACAAGCACGGAGGCGTTGCAAAAATAAACAGTTAATATCGTTATTTTGACTTCTGACAGACGAGTTTTATTTTTCTCATGTTGTATTAAACAACTCACAGTATATACAGCCAGACTGTACGCTAAAGACAACGTCATACCTTGATTTTTGACTTCTTGGTGCTGCCTGCTTTTCTTCGCCGCTTTAACCTTTGGCATCTTCTTTTTTGTTTCAATTAAAGATCCAAATGTGAATAATTATATAATAATTTAAACACGTGGACACCTCTTCTTCGTTAGGTAGAACATACGTAGGTATAAGAGCGCTGTCCTTGTCGCACGCCCTCTACAGGAAGCATCATCCACAGCAAAGTAGAGGTTTAACCGGAGCGAAGAGGAAGTTAACCACAGCAAAGAAGAGGGTAAACCGGAACAAATGTCTCTCGAATATCCAACGTAAAACTAATTTCACTGCGGTACTTTACCACAAGAAATATGTATATATTCTAATTGTTACTACAGTTTCATTCCTTCCTTAGTTTTTCTTAAATCTGTGCTTTAAAGATCTTTGACCTTGTTTACGTTATTATATTTACGGTAGCCTTCGTAATAGATTGTGTGATTTTACGAGGAATTGTTATATGAAAAGTGCGTTATAATGTATTGTAGAAATGGGGTAGGGTAATAGAAGTTTTTACTTCTGCCTACTCCTTTTCAAAGTTTGCTAATGACAGAACATGTTTGAAATAAATGAAATTAATAATAATAATAAACAGCCCTGGCCTTGGAACACAAATGTCCTCAGTGCTAACAGAGAAGTAGGCCAACAGATTCAAAATAGTCATGATTTTTTACCTGCTTTTTGGTCTTTGTTGTAGCAGTGGAGGACTGTAGTTAAACCGTCGCACGTTTTTTAGAAAATCCTGCTCTTTACGACTTCATCACGAAGCTGTATGAAGA
Organism: Thalassophryne amazonica; assembly: GCF_902500255.1. NCBI lineage: Eukaryota > Metazoa > Chordata > Actinopteri > Batrachoidiformes > Batrachoididae > Thalassophryne > Thalassophryne amazonica. The sequence continues at coordinate 51,397,240 of NC_047107.1, read as the reverse complement.
TAAAAGTTGCACTATGCACAGTTTCTCCAACTACAACCACAGACATTTACTTTGACTGATTGATTTGGCATTTAAAACATAAAAAAGCGTTTGATACTGTTAACCATGAAATATTATTAACCAAATTACAGAAATACGGAATTAGAGGATTAGCATATGATTGGATAAATAGTTATTTACATGGTCGGTTTCAGTATGTTCATTATAATAACACTGATTCTGGACTTCGGGAAATTACGTGTGGGGTGCCCCAGGGTTCGGTGTTAGGACCCCTGTTATTTATACTATATATAAATGATATAAGTTGGGTGTCAAGAGTACTGAGGTGTGTCCTTTTTGCAGATGACACAACTGTGTTTTGTAGTGGTGATAATCTTGAACAGCTTTTGGATACTGTGGAAAATGAATTGGATAAATTCAAGGCTTGGTTTAACGCTAATAAATTGTCACTTCACCTTGGAAAAACTAAATGTATTATATTTGGAAATAAATTTGTACCTAAATGTAAAAATGTAACCATTAACAATATGGAAATAGAGACAGTGACTGAGAATAAATTCCTTGGTGTTATAATTGATAATAAACTCAGCTGGAAACCGCATATAAATTATATAAAATTGAAAATGTCAAAATCTATCGCCATCATGTACAGGGTCAAGGACACACTGTTACAGGAAGGATTACTCACTTTATATCATTCTTTAGTAGTATCATATATGACATATTGTGTGGAGTCTTCGGGTAACACTTATAAATCAAATACCAATCAAGTATTTCTTTTACAAAAACATGCCATTAGAATTATTTGTAACAAACATTATCTTGAGTCAACGCATTCTTTGTTTATGATTTTAAATTTATTGAAATTTAGAGATTTAGTGGATTATATCACAATACAAACTTTGTACAAAGCAAATAATCGAGCCTTACCACTTTATGTCCAGAACCTGTTCAAGATAAGGGATTCTGGATATAGTTTACGAGGATGTGCTGTATTTAAGAGGCCTCCCGTACGCACTAATATAAAGGGTTTTTGTGTTTCAGTTAAGGGGGTGAAGATTTGGAATAAATGTCCTGTTGAAATTAGATTATGTAGTTCTTTAGTTTGTTTTAAGAAACGTTATAAAAATCTATTATGTGCTGTATTTAAGAGGCCTCCCGTACGCACTAATATAAAGGGTTTTTGTGTTTCAGTTAAGGGGGTGAAGATTTGGAATAAATGTCCTGTTGAAATTAGATTATGTAGTTCTTTAGTTTGTTTTAAGAAACGTTATAAAAATCTATTAATTTCTGGATATATTGGAAAAGGAAATTGAATTTAATGTATAAATATGATGTATAAATTTGTTAATGTATGGTATGTATCTGTGGGGAATGTATGTATATATAGGAGTGTGAGCAAAAATGGATATGTATTTATGAGTCCTAGTTTTTTTGTTTTTTTTTTAGTATAAGTGTAAAATGTGTTGGACTGGATTTTTGGTATAGGGGTGGGTAACTTATAAGCTTTGCTTCTTCCCACCCCTTTTCAGACACACAGTGCAAATTTTGGTTTTGGTTTTTGTTTTGATTTGTTTTGATATGTTGTGTCTGTACTGTGTTGATGCTGAAATAAATTTCATTCATTCATTCATTCATTCATTCAAAAAAATCATACAATATAATTCATAAAAACAATAAAATACAGGCACATGAAATAGGTATGAAGGTATGAGGTATGATAACACTAGAAAGTCGAACGATTTATTTACACTGTGGTCCTCAAATGTAAGTCCAGCTGCTCCTTTGTTTTGCACTCGTGGTAACTACAGCAGATCCAAGATGGATCTGGTTGTTGATTTTGCCACAAATTTTACACCAGACGCCCTTCCTGACACATCTCCACATTACATGGAGAAATGTGGCAGGAGTGGGATTTGAACCAGGAACCTGCTGCACTGAAACCAAGCGGACAAACAACTTGGTCACCACCACTGCCTGCTGTGGTCCTCAAATAAATAATTATAATAATTTTTATGACTTCTGTTTTATTCTGTATTTATATAATTATATGTTTTATATACTTATCATTTTACGATGGTGTTTTGGGCCACATTGAGTTTTTTGTTGTTGTTGTTTTAGACTTTAAGAATAAAGTCACAATATTATGAGAATAAAGTAATTTTATGAGAAAAAACTCATAATATTACAAGAATAAAGTCATAATATTCAGAGAATAAAGTCATAATTTCATGAGAAAATCTTGTAATATGAGAATGAAGTCAAATATTACAATAATAAAGTTGTAATATTACGAGAATAAAGTCGTAATTTTATGAGAAAAAACTTGTAATATTACGAGAATTAAGTCGTAATATTACGAGAATTAAGTCAAAATATTACAAGAATAAAGTCATAATATTACGAGAATAAAGTCGCAATTTTATGATAAAAAAAACTCGTAATATTATGAGAACAAAGGTGTAATTTTATGAGAAAAAACTCATGATATTACAAGAATAACATCATAATGTTACAGGAGTAAAGTTGTATTTATACGAGAAGTGATAACCCTGCAGACTGCCAGTTCCTGCCACCTATCCAGGGTTGGGACCAGGAAGCAGAGTTGTAGTCTTACACACCTCTCTGCAGCTTCTCTCCCCCTGCCATCCCCTCATTACCCCATCCCCGTAGAGACGGTGCCTGCTCCCAGACCACCAATAACCAGCAAAAATCTATTTAAGCATAAAAATTCAAAAAGAAAAAATAATATAGCACCTTCAACTGCACCACAGACTAAAACAGTTAAATGTGGTCTATTAAACATTAGGTCTCTCTCTTCTAAGTCCCTGTTGGTAAATGATATAATAATTGATCAACATATTGATTTATTCTGCCTAACAGAAACCTGGTTACAGCAGGATGAATATGTTAGTTTAAATGAGTCAACACCCCCGAGTCACACTAACTGTCAGAATGCTCGTAGCAGGGGCCGGGGCGGAGGATTAGCAGCAATCTTCCATTCCAGCTTATTAATTAATCAAAAACCCAGACAGAGCTTTAATTCATTTGAAAGCTTGTCTCTTAGTCTTGTCCATCCAAATTGGAAGTCCCAAAAACCAGTTTTATTTGTTATTATCTATCGTCCACCTGGTCGTTACTGTGAGTTTCTCTGTGAATTTTCAGACCTTTTGTCTGACTTAGTGCTTAGCTCAGATAAGATAATTATAGTGGGCGATTTTAACATCCACACAGATGCTGAGAATGACAGCCTCAACACTGCATTTAATCTATTATTAGACTCTATTGGCTTTGCTCAAAAAGTAAATGAGTCCACCCACCACTTTAATCATATCTTAGATCTTGTTCTGACTTATGGTATGGAAATAGAAGACTTAACAGTATTCCCTGAAAACTCCCTTCTGTCTGATCATTTCTTAATAACATTTACATTTACTCTGATGGACTACCCAGCAGTGGGGAATAAGTTTCATTACACTAGAAGTCTTTCAGAAAGCGCTGTAACTAGGTTTAAGGATATGATTCCTTCTTTATGTTCTCTAATGCCATATACCAACACAGTGCAGAGTAGCTACCTAAACTCTGTAAGTGAGATAGAGTATCTCGTCAATAGTTTTACATCCTCATTGAAGACAACTTTGGATGCTGTAGCTCCTCTGAAAAAGAGAGCTTTAAATCAGAAGTGTCTGACTCCGTGGTATAACTCACAAACTCGTAGCTTAAAGCAGATAACCCGTAAGTTGGAGAGGAAATGGCGTCTCAGTAATTTAGAAGATCTTCACTTAGCCTGGAAAAAGAGTCTGTTGCTCTATAAAAAAGCCCTCCGTAAAGCTAGGACATCTTTCTACTCATCACTAATTGAAGAAAATAAGAACAACCCCAGGTTTCTTTTCAGCACTGTAGCCAGGCTGACAAAGAGTCAGAGCTCTATTGAGCTGAGTATTCCATTAACTTTAACTAGTAATGACTTCATGACTTTCTTTGCTAACAAAATTTTAACTATTAGAGAAAAAATTACTCATAACCATCCCAAAGACATATCGTTATCTTTGGCTGCTTTCAGTGATGCCGGTATTTGGTTAGACTCTTTCTCTCCGATTGTTCTGTCTGAGTTATTTTCATTAGTTACTTCATCCAAACCATCAACATGTTTATTAGACCCCATTCCTACCAGGCTGCTCAAGGAAGCCCTACCATTATTTAATGCTTCGATCTTAAATATGATCAATCTATCTTTGTTAGTTGGCTATGTACCACAGGCTTTTAAGGTGGCAGTAATTAAACCATTACTTAAAAAGCCATCACTTGACCCAGCTATCTTAGCTAATTATAGGCCAATCTCCAACCTTCCTTTTCTCTCAAAAATTCTTGAAAGGGTAGTTGTAAAACAGCTAACTGATCATCTGCAGAGGAATGGTCTATTTGAAGTGTTTCAGTCAGGTTTTAGAATTCATCATAGTACAGAAACAGCATTAGTGAAGGTTACAAATGATCTTCTTATGGCCTCGGACAGTGGACTCATCTCTGTGCTTGTTCTGTTAGACCTCAGTGCTGCTTTTGATACTGTTGACCATAAAATTTTATTACAGAGATTAGAGCATGCCATAGGTATTAAAGGCACTGCGCTGCGGTGGTTTGAATCATATTTGTCTAATAGATTACAATTTGTTCATGTAAATGGGGAATCTTCTTCACAGACTAAAGTTAATTATGGAGTTCCACAAGGTTCTGTGCTAGGACCAATTTTATTCACTTTATACATGCTTCCCTTAGGCAGTATTATTAGACGGTATTGCTTAAATTTTCATTGTTACGCAGATGATACCCAGCTTTATCTATCCATGAAGCCAGAGGACACACACCAATTAGCTAAACTGCAGGATTGTCTTACAGACATAAAGACATGGATGACCTCTAATTTCCTGCTTTTAAACTCAGATAAAACTGAAGTTATTGTACTTGGCCCCACAAATCTTAGAAACATGGTGTCTAACCAGATCCTTACTCTGGATGGCATTACCCTGACCTCTAGTAATACTGTGAGAAATCTTGGAGTCATTTTTGATCAGGATATGTAATTCAAAGCGCGTATTAAACAAATATGTAGGACTGCTTTTTTGCATTTACGCAATATCTCTAAAATCAGAAAGGTCTTGTCTCAGAGTGATGCTGAAAAACTAATTCATGCATTTATTTCCTCTAGGCTGGACTATTGTAATTCATTATTATCAGGTTGTCCTAAAAGTTCCCTAAAAAGCCTTCAGTTAATTCAAAATGCTGCAGCTAGAGTACTGACGGGGACTAGAAGGAGAGAGCATATCTCATCCATATTGGCCTCTCTTCATTGGCTTCCTGTTAATTCTAGAATAGAATTTAAAATTCTTCTTCTTACTTATAAGGTTTTGAATAATCAGGTCCCATCTTATCTTAGGGACCTCGTAGTACCATATCACCCCAATAGAGCGCTTCGCTGTCAGACTGCAGGCTTACTTGTAGTTCCTAGGGTTTGTAAGAGTAGAATGGGAGGCAGAGCCTTCAGCTTTCAGGCTCCTCTCCTGTGGAACCAGCTCCCACTTCAGATCAGGGAGACAGACACCCTCTCTACTTTTAAGATTAGGCTTAAAACTTTCCTTTTTGCTAAAGCTTATAGTTAGGGCTGGATCAGGTGACCCTGAACCATCCCTTAGTTATGCTGCTATAGACGTAGACTGCTGGGGGGTTCCCATGATGCACTGTTTCTTTCTCTTTTTGCTCTGTATGCACCACTCTGCATTTAATCATTAGTGATCGATCTCTGCTCCCCTCCACAGCATGTCTTTTTCCTGGTTCTCTCCCTCAGCCCCAACCAGTCCCAGCAGAAGACTGCCCCTCCCTGAGCCTGGTTCTGCTGGAGGTTTCTTCCTGTTAAAAGGGAGTTTTTCCTTCCCACTGTAGCCAAGTGGGAAGGGTTGGGGTTTTACATAATTATTGTATGGCCTTGCCTTACAATATAAAGCGCCTTGGGGCAACTGTTTGTTGTGATTTGGCGCTATATAAAAAAATTGATTGATTGATTGATTGATTCTGAGAAAGCTCAGAACTAGGGCTGAAACGATTAGTCGAGTAATTCGAATAATTTGATTACAAAAAATGTTCGAGGCAAATTCTGTGCCTCGAAGCTTCATTTAACGTTGTAGTACATATGCCAGGCCTATGTATGGCGCTGTAATGTCCCCAGAAAAACAAACAGAAGAAGACTAGAGCAAGCGCTAATCAAATTAGCTCAAAAGCTGCTCAAAAGCTACAGCTTTCCAATGCGACAAACAGACGGAAATAAAGCCTTTTAGGAAAAAGACAGTCCAAGCTGATCATCTGAAATAGCTTACTGTGCATTTAAAGCAAAGCAGTGTGTTTGTTTTTTTAAAAAACACAGTTTCGTCCGCTGGCCACTCTACGCACGGCGGCCGGCTGCTGCCTCGCTCTGGCCGCTCAGCACTGCCCTCACACAGCTCCGTCCCAGCCACAGACAGTCTCTAGAAGAAGTCCACTTTTTCTTCTGTGTGACTCGCAATGAGTGTTTTGCTTTTTAATTTTCGCTTTTTTGGGCAACACAGAAAGCTTCACAAACACGGTAACTCAAATAAAATAATAATAATAATCAGTGGTGGGCACACTTCCGATAATAGATAATTATCGAAGATAATGTTTTCATTATCGGATTATCTTTTTAGATAACTTTAAAAACTATTATCGGACTAATATCTCCCGATAAATTTTTGTCCGATACCTTTTAGACCGATAACGTAGTAAACAAAGCTGAACAGCGGCAAACATTTTTAAAATTTAAAATCAGTTGAGCACCTACCTGTTAACAGTTTCCTAAGAGATGTATAGTTCTACCCTCTCCCAACAGAAAAGAACTGCTTTCAGGAGAAATCACTCTATCCTCTGCATGCAAAGGAGAATTGGTCACAAAAAAAAATAAATCATTTTTTAAACACCATACTGATACACTGGCAATATCACCCAAGTCCTCCAGAGGCATACATTTTTAACTTATGGTTCAAATTTTAACCAAACTAATTTTGGACAAGTTATTTAAAATTACTATCATGTCTGAAGTTTTATAAAGTGAAAATATCAGATATATGTTTTAGTTTTAAAGTAATGTGCTAATTTTTAGGGTTTTGTGAGCACATGCTGTGCCCAGCAGTGCATTATGGGTAGGATAGGGTAATCTCAGTACGTTCACGACAGGACAAATGCATTTCAGACTTTTTATAAAGCAAGTATTTATTTGATTGAAGTCAAGAAAGGGTGACTATAAAGTTAGTATTGGAAAAATGGATTATCATTTTCATGTTGAGATGCCGGGGGAGTTGTTGTCTTCAGCTGCTGAAAATAATAAAGTCTGTAGTAATCTAACTTATTACTTTTAAAATTGAGTAATCAGTAACTAAGTTACTTTTTCAAGGAGTAATCGGTAATCAGTAATTGGATTACTTTTTCAAAGTAACCATGGCAACACTGTATATAACAGCGACGGGCATGCAACAATGCGAGGGTACGCCTGAGGAGAAACCATCACACCCCTCTCTGCCCCGAATCTAGACAGAGCAAAGAGGGGTGCTACACTAAAACACTGCCGGGGAAAAAAACAACACTAAGAGGTTGCAAAACCTGTGAACAAACTAACTAAACAAACAAAACTAAGTACACGAGGAAAGATAACTAAAGACAGAATAAGCCTCAGCAATGCGAGTGCACGATGCATGACAAAATGCATCTGTGCTGAATGTAGTTGGCACAAATTCATTGTTTGTGGGGGAAGAGACAGTAATTTCTGCTTTGACATTCCTACGTTTGTTCAGTCTCTTCCCCTTTTATACAGTATCCTTACTGACTGAACTTTTAGTTACTTTTGAGTAACTAATGGTCACTGGTTACAATCAAAGTCTCATATAACTTTTTTAATATTCATCAATTTAAGATAAGTCATACAGTTATGAATAATTATTATGGGCATGGTTTCAATTGCAATTTTCAATTTATTTTCATTTATATAGCGCCAAATCACAACAAAGTTGCCTCAAGGCACTTTACACAAGTATGGTCTAACTTTATCAACCCCCACGGCAAGCACACAAGCGACAGTGGTAAGGAAAAACTCCCTCCGATGATTTGAGGAAGAAACCTCAAGCAGACCAGACTCAAAGGGGTGACCCTCTGCTTGGGCCATACTACTGACACAATTTACAGAAAAATCACAAAACAAAAATGCAGGAAATGTTGCTGGTGCACAGGATAGGAGGGTGCAGGAAATGTTGCTGGTGCACAGGATAGGAGGGTACAGAAAACAGACACCACACCCATCTCTGGATGCTACCAACACACTTGACAATACAAATATACAGGAAATTTTGAGAGTCCATGCTGGTGTACAGGACAGGAGGCCTGCAGAAGAAGACTCCCACTTCTGGATGGAGCTGCACCTCAAACAGAGAGAACAAAACAGAATCAGGCATCAGAAAGACATCAAATACAGTATAATTTGTCAGCGTTAAGCAACAAGAAAAACAAAGGAAGTACTAAAGTGATCACTGGCCACTAGCCCTAAGATTCACTAAAAGACCCAGAATTTAGATAAAGTTGAGGCCGTGGCACGCTCTGTTTCCTAATAAAATGAATTAAAAGAGTAAAAAACATAGTAACATACTAGCCATACGAAATGGAAAATAAGTGTCTTAAGTGTGTCTTAAGTCTGGACTTGAATGTCTCTACAGAGTCTGACTGTTTTATATAAGATAAGAGAAAGCTCTATGACCCGCAGACTTTTTATTCACCCTAGGGACACAAAGTAGTCCTGCATATCTGAGATAATATAGCTTACTGTATGGTTAATTGCACAAATGGTAAGTGCTCCTGTATTTCTACCATAAAGCCTCAGGAGTTAAAGATTTTAATCCATAGCGATTAATGTACAGAATATTAGAACAGTCCATGACATTAAGGTATAGGAGTAGGCAGAATCCTGCTGTGAGAAGAAAGCAGAGGTGGTGCCCTCCCACAGGAAGGCAGGGACCAAGTGGTGGTGGTAGTGGGGTGGAAGAAGTAGCGTTGAGTCTTGCAACTGCAAGCAGCACAGAGGTGCATTAGAACTGGCATTTTTAAAGAACATTCATGTTTCCTGTTGGTCATAGTTGATGATTATGTCTATAAAAGTAAGTAAGTCCATTTGGCTACTCCCTTGTCTCGGGGTTGCCACAGCAGATCCAAGATGGACCTGCTTGTTGATTTGGCACAAGTTTTATGCCACATGCCCTTCCTGATGCCCTTCCACACGGGCAGAGGTAGGGTTTGAACCGGGAACCTTCCGCACTAGAGACAAGCAGACTTAACCACTGATCCACCACCCCTCTGCTAAAAGGGATGACTAGCTGCTCCCGATTTTGATTACAACGGTTACTTATTAGGTGAATCTGTATGAAATCTTGAAATCTGAATCTTTCTGGGAGAACGTAACTCTGTGCTACCTTTCTGTTGAGTGCATTATTTAATTTCAGTATCAGCACCTTTAGCACAGATTAGCAGTTATCAAGACCTTGGTGAAATTATCTCCACTGTTATTCCACAGTACTAAAGCATTAATTAAAACACAGATAAAGCTTTGCAGAACCTCTTTGTCTGCAGTGCGGCAGCTGCACAGAGAGTTCCTGAGGGCTGGAGCTGATGTGCTTCAAACCTTCACCTTCTACTGCAGTGAGGATAAACTGGAGTTGAGCGGCAACGTCACCGATATCACTGTCAGTACAAAATGATTAACTCAGAACAATCTTAGAATTTGTAAAATCATGGACATGACACCAGCCTATTGCTGATCTGCTTTGATCTGATGCAGGGGGCCCAAATCAATAATGCAGCCTGTGACCTGGCCAGAGAGGTCACCAATGAGGGAAATGCATTGGTCGCTGGGGGCGTGTCCCAGACCGTGTTATCTGAACACTCACAGTTCAGCGGAGGTCAAGGCCATCTTTAAGAAACAGATGGATGAATTTCTCAAAAAGGACATCGATTTCTTTATAGCAGAGGTACAAAGACACTTAAATCTACAATAGATGAACATTTTCTTTCATACAAATGCAGAATCACTTTTCTGTAATGGATATGCACAAAGTGATGAAATGACTCAAATCAGTATGTTCACTTTTTTGTCAAGTATTGCAGAAAGTGAATCGTTAATTTATTCCAGACTCATTGCATGTAAACTAAAATGTTGCAAGATATATATATCTTGCAACATTTTAATAGATCAAATAAGCATTTCATTGTCTCAATCCTTTTTTTTAATTTTGATAATTACGGCCTGCAACTCCAAAAAATAGAAAATGTATATCTCAAAATATTTCAGTATTTAAGCAAATCAGTTTTTAAAAGACGATTTATAATTCAGAAATGTTTAGCTTTTGAAAAGTATGTTTATGCATACACTCAGTACTAGGTTGTGGCTCCTTTTGAATGAATTACTGCATTAATGTGGCATGGAATGGAAACAGTTGGTCTGTGGTGGTGCTGAGGTGTGGAAGCCCAGGTTGCTTTGCTGCCAGCCTTCAGCACATCTGTACTGTTGCGTCTGGTGTCTCTAATCTACCTCTTGACGATATAATACCTCTTTGAGACTATGGGTTACTGTCTATGAGCCCAATCAAGTAGAATAATAATATGGTCAGCAAACCAGTTACCAGTAGTTTTGGCACTGTGGACAGATGCCAAGTCCTGCTGGAAGAGAAATCACCATCTACATTAAGCTCTTGAGCAGATGGAAGTATGAAGGACTCTGAAGTCTTCTAGTAGACAGCTACTTTGACTTAGGACTTGATAAAATACAGTGGACCAAAGCCAGCAGATGACATGGCACCCTAAATCCCTGAAAGTGGAAACTTCACACTGGACTTCAGACAACCTGGATTCTGGCCCTCTCCACTCTTAAATCCCGTCACACATAGCAAGAATGTGGAGGAACTGTGCCCGACACGGCAAATATTGCCATACCCGACTCAGTCGGGAGGAAAAGACGTGTGGTCAGCCGTGTCAGAATGCATCCGGATTACCTCGTCCACAACTGCACAGCGCACGTAGACAACAGGTAGAAGACACAGAATGCCGTCAGACGGCCATAATAGGTGTTGAAGACTGCCTGATGTTCAAACGGCTGGATAGCAGACACAGGACTGGACCACTGTGTTCCTCACGCACACGTGCACGCGAATGCACAGCACGCATGTGTGCGTGGCGCACATGCGCTCCGCGCACACGCGTGGGGCTGCAATTATCACTCAGCCACTTCTGTGTGTGTGTGTGTGTGTGTGTGTGTGTGTGTGTGTGTGTGTGTGTGTGTTTATGCATAACACTGCATGAGCTTAGTGCCACTGGACAGCTTCGCTGAAAGTTTGCTGGCAATCTGCCATCTTATCCCTTACATCAGATGGAGCCTTTCCAGGGAACTTTCTTCTTTCTTTTTTGCTAACTTCAGGCGCACAATGCAACTCTGGACAACACAATAGTTGGATTATCACATGGGATTTATTTTTTTATTTTGGATGAGGGGATTTTAACCACAGGCTGCGGTCCGGCTCCACGTCGGCACTGTGAAACACTCCTGGACCACTGTTGGAGGTGAGATTCATGTTTACTAATTCTGTCATGGCCTGGCACAACAGTTCCATGTCATATTACCTACAGAGGTAGAAGGTGATCATTTATTACAGTGTGAGATCTGTTCAGCTCCGAGCCTGACACATGTAATGACACGTTACTCCGCACCACAGAGAGGCACAGCTGTGTTATATACAGTTATGATGTAGACAGGGGAAAGAATGGACAAATATCTGTACTGTAAGGTCTATTATGGATATAACAGCCTGTTCAGATTTGCGGCAGCGTGCACACAGTAGCACATGGTGCTTTCGGTTTGATAGCCGCTGTTCACATTCACTGCACATGATAATAATGCATAACTTATCATGATGAAGCATGCCACATACATTTCAACAGTTCCATTGCACTCTGGGGGAGGGTGGACATTATTATATGTGGCACGTGCAGGTCATACCGGCAAATTTTGCCGTGCCAGATTCATCTCGAGGTTCCCTCATATGCGCTCAAATCATTTTGGATCCTGTTTTGCCGCCATCAGAATATGTAAATTGTGGTCAAATGTCCTCAGATTGCACATGGACTGCCGTCAGGTAGGTGTCCCATCTCGACCACATCCGGAGGGTTTTGAACATGTGCATCACACTTGGACCCCCAACCGATTTTGACCAATTGTGTGGACTTCCACAGATGGTTGTCAGAATGTTTTGGAACTGAAATCCGACACTTTTTGGATGTGCGCCGTTTCGTCATTCTGACTCCATTCTGTGTGATTCTGGCTATATGTGACGGGGGTATTACTCTCGGGGACCTTGATTTCAAAATTAAATTCAAAATTTACTTTCATGGCTGTGTGTGCATATCTATATTATAATAGCCAAGTAGCCTCTGTGTGTATGTATGTGTGTATGGCTTTGATCATGTAGAAACTGTGGAGAGCTGACATTTGCCGTTTGGTATACTTTGGGGTCAAGGATGAACACTGCGAAAACGGAAAGTTGATATGACTAATATTTTTGGAGAAATTAGCGATATTAGGAAACATCAGTGAACAATGGACGTTGTACTGCAATGCACTATGGGAATCCAGGGTTTTGGGACTTTAAATGTTATTGTGGTTCATGCTATTTTACCAGTGTGTTACTGTTATTGATTTATTGTGTCTTTGTAGTTCATTAGGTTTGGGGTTAGTCAGTTTAGTTTAGTGTCACATTTCCATTACCATGACTGAGAAGTGTAGTGCGTTTGAAGTTTTCCGACACCGTCTCTGTTTGTGGGTGTGTAAAAATAAAAGCACCTGTTTGCAGCAAAATGCAGAAAAGACAAAAAGCTCTGCGTGCAACTTCGATGACAGACAAATTATGGAGAGCTGACGTTTGCTGTTTGGTATGTTTATGTATTTTGGGTCAAGGATAAACGCTGCCAAAACAGAACATTGATAGGACTAATATTTTTGGAGAAACTATGGATATTAGCTAACAACACTGAACAGTGGATGCTAATAATTACATTCTGGACTTGCGCACCATTCCAGCAGGGGGCGGTAAATCATCTGTACCAGGGGTTTTCAAAGTGTGGGCGAGTGAGCCCCCCTTCAGAGAACAAATGAATAGGTGCGCCCTCTCCTGCCCCCATCGACACACATACACACAATTTCAATATCTTCGTGTGTTTCTTTTTATTTTTTTACACATCTTAAACACATTAGTATTTGTGTGTTGTTAAGGAACTGTTGATGCATTTACACATTTTACAGCCCTTGTAAACATTTTAAACATGTTTTAAAGAACTTTCTATTCTTTCACACATTTTACACCATTTTCAAACATTTTAAACATGTTTTTTTTTTTACAGAACTTTCTATTCTTTGTCATATTTTAAACATAATTTTTTAACATTTAAACATCTGTGTGTTTTTAAATGTTTTTGGCATAACTAACACATTTTAACAAATAATCAGGGATGGGTATTGATCAGATTTTATTGATATCAATGCCATTATCGATTCCACTTATCAATCTGATTCTTTATCGATTCCCTTATCAATACCTCCTGTGAATTCTCTCTGTACTAAAAGCAGGCTTTACAGGTTTTCTGTGTCAGTAACATTTTATTGAGTCTTGGAGTAAATAAATATACAATTGGTCACTGGATCCTTGATCTCTGGACATAAATAAAAATAAACAAACTCTGTAGTTTTTCTCAGAAGCATTTCCTTTCAGACATTAATGGCATGAATGTCTTTCCATACTTCTGAGCTGAGCTCTTGCAGCCAGCTGTGTTGCAAGTCAACATCAGTGTCATTCATAAAGAATGCAGGACGTTTTGGTTGATTGTAGCTTATTGTTTGTATTACAACGTTTGGAAAGAGGTGTCATTTGATTTAAAACGGTGATTCGCTTTGAAGTTATTAATTCCGACTGGACCCTAACTTGACTCGGCAGGGAGCCGCGCAGTGTTTGGAGCTGTGTGAATGGAACGGAGGACGATTCTCATTTCTTGCCTGGAACAAGACAAGAGTAGTGACTTTAATGTACACAAAAGTGACTCACAATTGACATTTTTAAATGGCTTTGAGAGGGGTTAAGAATCGGACTTGTCGCTTCTGAAAAGCAGCATAGCACTGAACCAATGAAGCAGCGGATTGGACCACTGCATCGTTGTTTCAAGCTTCAAAGTGGAGCCATTACAGAAGCGGTCGATTACAGACCTGCTGCAGGGTCTGTAATCAACATAAAGACATAATTTTCCCAGTAAAACAGCCGCTCTGAAGGACCGATAAGAGACTCATTAAGAAAAAAGGCTATTGATGTCCGTGGATCGAATCATTTCTTAATGATTCTAGAAAAGAACCAGTTCATGATACCCATCCCTCGTGCCCCGCCTGAAGAACATTGGCACCCTCCCTTCACAATTTGAAAACCACTGATCTATACATTAAAAGTGTGCGTGTGTGATTTTAATTTAGTAAGTTCAGTGTAAGTTGTTGTTGACCTTCGTCTGCTCCCGTTTTTTTTTTTTTTTTTTTTCGGGGTCGCCACAGAGGACACAGCCAGATCCGCATTGGTAATTGGCACAAGTTTTACTCCGAATGCCCTTCCTGACACAACTCCAGTTTTACCTGGAGAAACACACACAGCCGCTGGTGTTCCAAAGAGGTCTCCCATCCAAGAACGAACCAGATCCTGCTCTGCTTAGCTTCTGAGATCTGACTTGATCAGGCTTACACAGAGCAGACCGGCTGCAGCAAATTCAGTGTAAGTACATAATATAATTGTAATTACATTAAAAACACATGGATGACCCAAGAAAGTGAACGCACTTATTTCCATTGTGGTCCATATAAAAATCAAATGACAAAATACAATAACTAATAATAGTGTGTGTATGATAAGAAACTAAAAAATATAGAAATAAATTAAGACAGTAAATAACATGAAAAAAATTACAGAATTAACAGCAAATAAAAAGGTTAAGTTCTTCTAATAACTATTGAGGTGTAAGGTTCTGAAAACATTCTGGACCCACTCACATGCCATTCCAACTCATAGAAACATTGCATAATTTATTATCACCCTTGAAAAATGTCAGCTGCCTATTTTATAAACACTACCCCATCTAGAGCCCATGGATCCCCACGGGCAACACATTAGAGACTCTCTCTCTCTCTCATATATACATACACACATACATATATATATATACATATATATATATATATACATATATATACATATACATATATATACATATACATATATATATACATATACACATATACACATATATATATATACACATATATATATATACACATATATATATATACACATATATATATATACACATATATATATATACACACACACACTGTATATGTGTGTGTGAGTGAATATGTTACAAGTGAAGTATTGCACATTTCTTTTGCAGTTCTTTAGATATGTAGAAGAGGCCATGTGGGCAGTGGAGGTGTTGAAGACGAGCGGTAAACCAGTGGGTGCTACACTCTGCATCTCCCCTCAAGGAGACATGGATGGAGTTCCTCCTGGAGATTGTGCTGTCAGGCTGGTCAAAGCTGGTCTGTGGACATGCTTTTGCACAGTGTCTTTTCATGTCCAAGCTTTTCCCCACTGAACATTTCACACTTGTGCAGGAGCTGACATTGTCGGAGTAAACTGCCACTTGGACCCTCTGACGTGTTCGGACAGTGAAGCTGATGAAAGAGGGATTGGAGAAAGCCGGTCTGAAGGCCCATCTGATGATCCAGCTGCTGGGTTTTCACACTCCAGAACAAAACCACACTGGATGTGTCAGCCTCCCGGAGTACCCCTTTGGTCAGTATTTCTTTTTTTTTAATTCAAGATTTAAAGGACTCAGACTGTAGACTCTACAATCTGACTCCTTTAAATCTTCAGAAAGAGTCTAGACTTTCTGCGCAAGTCATTATGTTCCTAAAACCAGTGGTGGGCACAGTTCCGCTAACTGCTAAGTATCAAAGATAATGTTTTCATTATCAGATTAGCTTTTCAGATAACTTTGAAAACCATCATTGGACCAGTTATCTTCCGATAAGTTTTGGTCCGATAATTTTTAGACCGCTAACATATTTTTGCAGATGTGGTAAACAAAGCTTAACAGTTCCAAACATTTATTAAGTCTAAAATCAGTTGAGTACTTACCTATTAAATGTTTTGTAGTAGATGCGCAGTTCTATTCTCTGCAAACAGATGAAAGCTGGTTCCAGAAGAAACCGCTCTATCCTCTGCAGGCAAAGGAGAACTGGTCACAGAAAAGAAAAAAAACTAATTTCTTTTGACCCCATACTGATACGCTGGCAATATCACCCAAGTCATCCAGAGGCATACAGTTTTAACTTATGGTTAGAATTTTAATCAAACTAATTTCGGACAAGTTATTTAAATTAACGTCACGTCTGAAGTTTTATAACGTGAAAATATCAGATAAATGTTTTAGTTTTAAAGTAATGAACTAATTTTGAAGGTTTTAGTGTGGACATTCTGTGTTGAGAGGTGCATTATGATTACACTCAGTACATTCACGACAGAAGAAATGCATTTGAGACTGTCAGGCACAGTGGGTGCCAGGCACCCAAAGTGTCAGGACCCAAAATGCAAACTCTCGGACTAGGCTTGGATGTAGAAGAAATCATAGTCTTTAATACAGGCTCTGGTTCTGTACACAGGTGATCAGTCGGCGAGGCAGAAGCACAAACAGGGTCAGGCAAAAACGCGGTCATGGGCAAGCAGGGTTCAAAGGCACGAGCAGACACAGACATCATGGATGAGGCAAAAGGCGCAGTCAAAAAACAAAGCAGGGTCTGGATACACGGCGAATCACAAACAGGACTAGATACAAAGCTGTTAAGTGAGCAAAGACAACCTATGAGCAAGGGTGTGGTGGCTGGGTGAAGATTAAATAAGACAGGAGTTAACAAGGTGCACTGAGGAACAATCAAGAAGGGGGAGTGGCTAGTGAATGAAGATACTACATTGTGCAAGACAGTGAGGGAGGACAACACAAGGTGGAGTGAAGAAAAGACAGATTTGTGAACAGGTGTCAAGAGTGTGACTAAATGAAAACACAAAGCAGACAGAGTTAAAGTGAGAGACAGGGACACATGGCAGGTGCAAAGAGAACATAATCAACTGGCTGTGAGAGATGAAGACAGGAATGCAGGTGCAGGATGTGGAGTGAAACAGAAATAAGTACAAAGCTACAACTGGATATAATATTACTGAACAGGAATCAAACATGAACATGAGGACTAAACTAAACAAGAACTGGCAACTCGGACTAGAACACAAGACATGGAGCAAAATACTAAAATGACAAACACAAACTGACTAAAGAAAACAAGGCAGTAAGACAAACTATAAGAAGAAGCAGTGAACAAACAATAACCAAAACAAATCCTGACATAACAGTACAACAAATATTATAACCAAGAGGAACAAGTGATAACTAAAGAAACAATGACTGAAAACTAGAACAGAATGCAAGGCCAAAGTAAAAAGTAACAAAGAAAAAGTGACAAAACAGAGAATAACCATGTGATGAAAATAAAATAACTAGTGAATCATAAGAACAAAGTGACAAAAAAAAACATGACAATAAATCATGATGAAAATAAATATTAATAAATCAGAGCCACAGCAGACGGCAAACCATGAAAAGGGGAAAAACAAGGGCTCAGCGCCCTGACCTGGACCAATCCCTGACAGTACCCTCCTCCCAAGCGGTGGTCACCGGACCGCCGCAGCAAAAGAAACCGACACTGGGAGGGCGGCGGGGGAAACGCCAAGGAGGCGGGCAAACAGGGACCTGGGTGACAACCAGGAAGACCACAAGGCATGAGACCCCACAGGTAATTAACCCCGTGCCCGAACCACCATCCAGAGAACCCCTACCAACAGACCGAGGAAAAAACGGCCCAGTGTAATTTAAAAATCAAATAACATGGAAAATCGTGCATATCCTCAAAAACCAAACTCCAGACATATTTGAACAAACATGAGAACCAACGGGTCAATAACTCCAATAGAGGCTTTATCAATCCAAGGAGAGATTCATAGAGAGAAATGAATGGGAGCTGAAAAGAGACACTTGACCATATTGGAGAGGTAACACCAGAGGCCCCGTTAACCCACAAAACTGCCTGTCTCAGAAAACGCGAAAAACTAATTTTGTTACAGGGTCTAAACATAAAATCAGTCCACACGCAATGAAAAGACTGTGCTGCTGTTTGAGACAAACTCGATTTCCCCAAGTGGTAAACCTCCCCCAGAGGAAATATGCAGAGCCATATGGGGCACAAAATTAACAGTTTCATGATCTGTAGAGTCCAAGCACATAGTCGCATAACCCAAAATGCAACATGGACAACCCCCAGTAGCCTGACTTAATAACCAACCGCATAAAAGAAATACCACCAGTTACCAGGTCAAGCTTGAGAACCATGCCTCTTAGTAAATGTGACCAGGAAAAATTTAGCCTAAACAGATCCAAGGCTGTATTTAAATGGAAAATTTTAGCAGAGATCCTGTGCAGGTACTCAACCACTGCAGAAATTGAATTCATTCCCACCCGACTAGTATTCACTGGAGAGGACCTGTAGATGGAACCACGGTTATAGCCCTGCATAATACTCATGGTAAATTTTGGCTTCATAAGAAGCATACCTGAAAAATGTCTCAGATTCTGACAGTGTTTGCAGTAGATGTTTCATGACATCACAAACAAGAAAACAGATTTGCATCAACCAGAAAAAAAGGGTAAAGTTATTAACTGACCCATAGTCACAGTGTGCAGTGGATGCAGGCAAGACGGATACTGGTGCAGGCAGCTGAGGCTCTGGGACAGCAGCACGGTGCAAGCGTGGACCCCACTCTGGAGCCGCTGCTGGTGTGTTCACCCCAGAGCGTGAGGAGGTGGAGCAGACGAAAGCCGATGAAGGAGTTGATCCAGATGATTTGCGCGGGGTCGTGGGCGTGGCTTGAAGCAAGAGCTTCAAGGAGGGCTGAGAAAGCAGTTCTGATGACGTCATTGTTGTAGAGCTTTGCAGCGCATGCTCCGACGACGCCTCCTCCATCGTGTGCACTGAAGCCAAACTGACGACAGTGCTCGTCGTCATGGTACTCACAGAAACCTTGATCGGAGGAGCGGAAGAGATCTGAGCAGACTTGAGTGTTGAGAGCATAACTGCCGGCTCAATAGGCACCATTGCTGAGTCACCGAGCTCGCGCGCTGCGATTTGCGGCAGCAACATGAAATGTCCTGATGGCTTGATGGTCGGGTCAGGAGCAGGAAGCGGAACCGTTGGTTCTGGAGAACTTCCCATCATCAAGGGTTCAGGCAACGTTGTAGCTTCAGACTGTCGGGGTGCACAGCTTGTTGGAGATGGCAGCAGCTGATGTGGCTGTAGCTTGTGTGGAGAGGGAACGGGAGGGGAAGAGGAGACGCCGATTTCGGTGTGGAACTCAGCTCTTAAGTCAGTCCTCCAGTCTGGGGCTGTTCTGTCGGTTCCTGAACTGTGGAGCGCCGTGGAGCAGGAACTGGAGGTGCTCTCAAACTTGGAGGCGCTGGGACCGGCGCTACGTGGAGCGACTGAGCTGTGGAACCAGCGACCGGGACGCACGGCCCCGCTGGATCTGGCGCCGTCAACGTGGACATCACTTGTTCTCTCCATGGTGCTGGCTTTGGAGGCATCTGGAACGTGACTGGATCATCAGGCTGCATGGCCGGGACTGAAGGCAGAAGGTAAGCAGTTTTCTTTGGCGTTATGTTGTACCAGGGTGGAGCGAGGGCGGCATCAGAGAGTTATGACGCACGGCTCCTCACAACAGGTGGACGTGAGCTTGGCCTCAAACAAAAAGTCCATGGGGTCCTGAATGCAGGACCCTCCCAACCCTGCTCAAACTGCAATTTAATGTTTGTAAGCTCAGGAAAATTGATTACCAGCTCTGGCTCGGCTAAAAAGATCTGATCAAGAGCCGAGAAAATTCGCTGTTGGTTCCGCCAACTGCGGCAGTCCTGATATTCAAAAAATAAGTCTTGAATTTTGAATAGTGTAGTAGCCGTGTCCTGCAGCACCTGACCTTCAGCCTCTGATGATGCATCGTCATCAATGTCCTCCCACTCGGAGTCACTGTCAGTGAGTGGGAGGCTGGATGCCAGATGGCCTTCAGGCTGTCCGATCCAGGCTGGAAGTTTCTCAACAGCAAAAAACTCATCCAAATTATCCAGGTCTGGGAAAAAGTCATATAGCCAAGCACTGGCCTCAACAAGAGCCAGGGCTTGGTTGAGGTAATCAAAATTCTTTTTGGGTGAGAAACAGGCTCTAAAACAGTCAAAACAGAATTCGATCTCAGAAAAAATGTCTCTGATGCAAGGTCGTTGGCTGTGGCGACCGATGTAGAGTTTGCTGGGTCCATCTTCTGGCTCATTTGTTCTGTCAGGCATGGCGGGTGCCAGGCACCCGAAGTGTCAGGACCCAAAATGCAAACTCTCAGACTAGGCTTGGATGTAGAATAAATCATAGGCTTTAATACAGGCTCTGGTTCGGTATACAGGTGATCAGTCGGCGAGGCAGAAGCACAAACAGGGTCAGGCAAAAACGCAGTCATGGGCAAGCAGGGTTCAAAGGCACAGGCAGGCACAGGCAGACACAGACATCATGGATGAGGCAAAAGGCGCAGTCAAAAAACAAAGCAGGGTCTGGATACACGGCGAATCAAAAACAGGACTAGATACAGAGCTGTTAAGTGAGCAAAGACAACCTATGAGCAAGGGTGTGGTGGCTGGGTGGAGATTAAATAAGACAGGCGTTAACAAGGTGCACATGAGGAACAATCAAGAAGGGGCTGTGGCTAGTGAACAAAGATACTACATTGTGCAAGACAGTGAGGGAGGCCAACACAAGGTGGAGTGAAGAAAAGACAGATTTGTGAACAGGTGTCAAGAGTGTGACTAAATGAAAACACAAAGCATACAGAGTTAAAGTGAGAGACAGGGACACATGGCAGGTGCAGAGAGAACATAATCAACTGGCTGTGAGAGATGAAGGCAGGCATGCAGGTGCAGGATGTGGAGTGAAACAGAAATAAGTACAAAGCTACAACTGGATATAATATTACTGAACAGGAATCAAACCTGAACATGAGGACTAAACTAAACAAGAACTGGCAATTCGGACTAGAACACGAGACATGGAGCAAAATACTAAAATGACATTAAATACAAACTGACTAAAGAAAACAAGGCAGTAAGACAAACCATAAGAAGAAGCAGTGAACAAACAATAACCAAAACAAATCCTGACATAACAGTAAAACAAATATTATAACCAAGAGGAACAAGTGATAACTAAATAAACAATGACTGAAAACTAGAACAGAATGCAAGGCCAAAGTAAAAAGTAACAAAGAAAACAAAGTGACAAAACAAAGAAAAACCATATGATGAAAATAAAATAACTAGTGAATCATAAGAACAAAGTGACAAGAAAAACATGACAGAATAAATCATGATGAAAATAAATATTAATAAATCAAAGCCGCAGCAGATGGGAAACCATGAAAAGGGGAAAAACAAGGGCTCAGGGCCCTGACCTGGCCCAATCCCTGACAGAGACCCTCTGATCAGGCTCCGCGTGGACAACAACATTAAACTCTTTGTATATTGTGCCTAAAATTCTCATGAATACAGGTTTATAGATGTTATTATGTTTGTACGCATCTTAAACGTAGCAGACACAGATTAACTGGAATTTTGTTTTGGCAAGTTTTCACGGTCTCTACTGCTGGCCAGTAGTGTTCATGGCAGTATGAGTGTCTGGACGCCAGGAGATGGAAGTGTTCTATTTATTTTGACACCGGTTATATGAAACGGTTATTTAATTACAACTTGGCATTTTTTTTTTTTTTTGCAAATGTACGGAGCCCACCTTGGGGACATTTTTTTTTTTTTGGCCCAGATTATTGCGTTCCCTCACAATACTTTTGCGTTCCCACGCAATAGTTTTTGCGTTCCCTCACAATAACCTAATATCTTATTAAAGCTCATGCCTATCAGAGCACACAGTGAGTGAAATCAGGTGGGGGGGGAGAATGAACGCATATGCATGCGCGCACACACAGCAGTCAACAACAGAATTCATGAGAGGACGGTAAAAAAAGAAAAGAAAACATAAACGTTCATAAGGCACACTAACAGGTGTTGCTACTTACTACCACTGTTGTATAAATAAACTATATTTCATACTGAGTCTTACAGCTGTGCAAGGTGTAGCAACTTACTCCCTCATCTGTTGTGAATCCTGTTGCTGTCTGCTGAGTGTGTATGTGTGTGTGTGCGCGCATGCATATGCGTTCAGTCTCCCCCCACCTGATTCCACTCACTGTGTGCTCTGATAGGCATGAGCTTTAATATAATATTAGGTTATTGCGAGGGAATGCAAAAGGTATTACGAGGGAATGCAATAATCTGGGCCAAAAAAATTTTTTACCACCATGTCCCCAGGCGGGCTCCGTACAATGCCTTTTTTTAACAAATAAAAACGACATATTTTACAAAAGCACATTTACTGTATATATGTAAACACCCAACACACACCTCACATTAACGTGTTGGTTTTTACATAGAATGAATGAGTCAACCAATCAGTGTTTAGCGGAAGCACATTTTACCCATAATCTCTTTCGTATCTGTCTGTGTTTGTTGCAAAACTTCAGAATTAGTGCATTATTTAAGATTAAAAGATATATGGAATATTTTAACTTCGTACAAATGACAGAACTGACATTAATGGAGTTATTCTATCGGTATTAATTTTATTTTTAAATCCAAACCATAAGTCAGCACTGCTTTATTTTCCAAGACCTCCGCCTTACAGCAACACTGTTACTGAATAGAGAGTTGAGCTTCACTGATCCTCTCAACCGTGTCTCTGCTGCAAGCTATGTAATAAACAGGAACTTCCAGCAGAGGGCAGGGTGCTCAAAGACAGAAGTGCTGACTCATTGTTTGGGTCTGTGATCGCCTTTGATGCCGCCAGAAGCGATAGTTGTGTTAAAACTCAAAATTAGCTTGTTAGTAGTTGCAAGTGTACCGGAGACAGTACTGAAAGTTATTGGTTAGCTGTAGCTTGTGATAAATTTTTGGGTGGTTTATCGGTTTAGCTTTATAAAAGATAACTTTTCAGTTAACTGATTATCTGTTATCGAAGCTAAGTTTTTGGTTAGCTGTGCCCACCACTTCCTAAAACATATGTAAAGGTTTGGAGTGAAATATTTCACACATACATGGTGGTGAAATGAAATTACTAATTTCTGGCTTACTGCTTTAAACAGAAAGTTGCTGTGGTTTGCTGCGCCTCCTTCATTTTCCTTTTGTAGCACAGACCATTTACCACAGACTGTATTCGTGTCATACAGGACACATCAGTGGCTGCATTTCAGAGCAGTATTATGGCGCGACCAGACGCCACAAATTCGTGTCCGTCACCACCACCATTGCTTTAGGCAGTTGCCCAAAATGACAGATATTCGCCCGAGTTAGACGAGGGCGAATATCTGTCATTTTGGGCGACTGGCCATGGACGGAGGGACTCTGAAAATGCATACCACACGACAACTGCATGTTATTTGCATTATTGTCACTTACTGAGATACACAACACATGGAATCATATTACCAATATTTAATGTCATTTCAAAACACACAACACCCAGCAAACGCACACATAAAAAGTTGGCTCACTTTAACTTTTGTTGTGTTGGCTGGTACCACACTGCTCTCCAAATTCACTAGTGCGTCCTCATCAAGCTGGCTGCTTTGGCTGCTGTTCATTGTCGGACTATCCATGAAAAAATCGTCTGTAATATCCATGTTGGGGCCAACACACACGCCTGTTCATCTTTTCGTCTGCGGACAGTTCTTGGGCTGCACGCGCTATGACATCATCAGTTTATGCACAGCAGGTGGGTGTTGGGATACCCACCCGTTACTGCAGGTAGGTATAGCCAGGTAGCGTAAATGTTAATCTATGTTACCGGCCCAGCAACACCTCAGTAAGTGGTAATGATATACAGTGGTCCCTCGTTTATCGCGGGAGTTACGTTCTAAAAATAGCCCGCAATAAGCGAAATCCGCGAAGTAGTCAGCGTTATTTTTTACAATTATTATAGACGTTTTAAGGCTGTAAAACCCCTCACTACACACTCAAACAGGCATTAACATTTTCTCAATTTTCTCTCGTGCGTAAACACTCTCAAAGTTCAAACCTTAGTAGAAAAATAAACCAACCTGTTTCCAGGCCCACACATGTTTTTGAGACTTTTGAGACTTGAGAGGCTTTTAGAACTAACGAATTTCATTTTAACGATCAACCTACAAGGTTGGACACGTAAGAAATTATTAATAGTGACTGACCAGTATTTCACAGGTCCTCTGATCGCGCCTCTTCGTCCTAGTGCCACACCGCTGTCGTGCCTTTTTCCACTGGGTGACAACTCGGTGCAGGTGTCTTTTTCTGATTGAAGAACAGGTATGGGTAGTTGTTGGCGCTCTTTTTTCTTCTGGGCGAGAAGATTCTTATAAACAGACACGCAGAACACAATGCGCATACTCTCCCTTCACGGTGCCGCGAACGGCCTGCTTGATGAGGCCCGTCTGCTTGAACACAATGCGCTGTAAAAAAAAAAAAAAAAAAGCATACAAAATTGGACTAAAAAAATCAGTGAAACTGCGAGGCCGCTAAAGGTGAACCGCGTTATAGCGAGGGACCACTGTATATGTGTGTGTGTTTTTTTTTTTTTTTTCAGTTTAAGTAGTTTATGGATTTCAGTTTACGGGTCAGTTACTGCAGGAAATCTTGATCGCAAACCTTGATCACTGCAAAAATGTTTTTTTTTTTTTTTTGCGGGGGTCATTACAGCCTAAGGAGGTGATCCAAGTAGCTCTTGATAGTGTCAAGTGCCCGGTCCTGCTGGGTGTGTCCTTAGAGAACCTGAGAGCTGTGTTGTATGGAGCCTTGTGCTCCTGGTAGGGTCTTCCATGGCAAATTGGTCTCAGGCGAGAGGCCAGACTAAGAATGTTTCACAAGACGCCATGATAGAACAAGGTAGAGGAAATGTGACCCGGCCCGGAGGAAGGCCGGGTCCCTCATCTAGAGCCAGGCCTGGATGTAGGGCCCGTCAGCGAGCGCCTGGTGGCTGGGCTTGCCATGGAGCCCAGTCGGGCAAAGCCAAAAAAGGCAACGTGGACCTTCCATATCCTGTGGACTCCTGTGGGCTCACCACACGCAGGGGGGACCACTGGTGTCGGGTACGTTGTCCCTTGGGTGACAGTGAAAGTCGAGGGCCTCAACGGACCAGACCTGGGCGGCAGGGGCTAGCTCGGGGGGTGTGGAATATCACCTCGCTGTGGGGGAAGGAGCCAGAGCTTGTGTGGGAGGTGGAGCGATACCAGTTAGATCTGGTGGGCCTCGCCTCCACGCACAGCCTTGGCTCCCGAACCACTCTCCTTGATAGGGGTTGGACCTTATTCTTCTCTGGAGTTGCCCAGTGGGTGAGGCGCCAGGCAGGTGTGGGGATACTCACGAGTCCCTGGCTGAGCGCCACTATGTTGGAGTTTACCCCAGTAGAGGGTGAAGGTCACATCCCTGCACCTTTGAGTGGCGGGGGGAAAAACTCTGACTGTTGTTTGTGTGTATGCACCGAACAGCATTTTGGAGTATTTGGCCTTCTTGGAGTCCCTGAACGGAGTCCTGTATGGGGATCCAGTGGGTGACTCCATTGTTCTGCTGGGGGACTTCAACGCACACATGGGCAAAGACAGAGACACCTGGAGAGGTCACGGGGAGCATGGGCAATTAACATATTTTTTGACATTTAACTGTTAACTCTCGATTTACCGATCGATCTACGTTCCGATCCTCACCTATGGTCATGAGATTTGGCTCATGACCGAAAGAACGAGCTCGCGAGTACAAGCGGCCGAGATGAGTTTCCTCCACAGGGTGGCTGGGCGCTCCCTTAGAGATATGTTGAGGAGCTCGGTCACTCAGGAGGAGCTCAGAGTCGAGCCGCTGCTCCTCCACGTCGAAAGGAGTCGGTTGAGGTGGCTCGTGCATCTTTTCCGGATGCCCCCTGGACGCCTCGCTGGAGAGGTGTTCCGGGCACGTCCCATTGGGAGGAGGCCCCGGGGAAGACCCAGGACACGCTGGAGGGACTACATCTCTCGACTGGCTTGGGAACGCCTTGGGGTTCCCCCGGAGGAGCTGGGGGAGGTGTGTGTGGATCGGGAGGTCTGGGCGGCTTTGCTTGAGCTTCTGCCCCCGCGACCCGACTCCGGATAAAGCGTAAGAAAATGGATGGATGGATTTAACTGTTACATTAACATTCAATACACATATTTACATTTTTTAAATAGATTTATACTTGTTATATATAATTTTTCCATTTATATTTAAATCTCAGAAAGATTTGTAAAATAATTAAAAAGGTTAAAAAAATACACCTTGGATTTTACAAACAGGGCCTCATACAAACAAACGTAAGATAATTAATTTTAGTTCAGGAAGAGGTCCAACCCAAATCTTTTTCGGTTATATATTGTATGTGTCAATTAACAGTATGTATGCAGTGGGTGCTTGTTATTTTAATTATAAAATACATATTTGGACTGTTTACTATAAATTCTGTCTCCTTTTGTCATGGCCCAAACTAGTCCCACCTTGACAATAGCCATTGGAGCAGTTTAAATTAACTGGAATGAGGCCAAGGTAAGTTCTAAATCATTGTCATTAAACCTTGATTCCCTTCCCATCTTTTTATTCTCCATCCCTTCAACTTGTTCTCTACTTGCTCCCTCCCTGCTGCTCCAGCACACACGGTCTCCTGCTGCACTGAGCTTCACTGTGTTTTTGTTCCTCAGCGCTGGAGACCAGAGCGATGACCCGCTGGGACATACATAAATACGCCAGACAGGCTTGTGATGCTGGAATTCGCTACATCGGTGGCTGCTGTGGCTTTGAGCCGTACCACATCAGAGCGATAGCAGAAGAGCTGGCTGCAGAGAGAGGATTCCTCCCAGTAGCTTCAGAGAAACACAGACTCTGGGGTTCTGCTTTGGCGACGCACACCAAACCCTGGGTCAGAGCCAGGTGAGCCCGAGCAGACGCATGGCTATAGTGTGCATGTCAGACCTTTGACCCCTGCACTAACCACCGATTTGTCTTAGGGCTTGTCGAGAGTACTGGGAAAACCTCCGGCCTGCTTCTGGACGTCCCACATGTCCTTCCATGGCCATGGCAGCTGATGAGTAAACCTGCACAATCATCAGATCTGACAACCATATTTGGGGTTTCTAAATTGGTAGAAAAAAGGAAAGTCTAAATTGAACATCCATTCAAAGAGATGACACACCAGTCTGACCTGCACGTTTGAGAGTTGACTTCCAGTCTGAATTGCATTTTACTTCACACATATCAAAGTGACCAACGTGGCAGCGTGTGTGGTATTCAATCGACCCACGTTACCCCACTGCTCATTGACCTCCACTGGCAACCCATAGACGCCGCTATCAAATTCAGCTTTTGAATGCTTGCTTACACAGTAAGTACTGGGTCCTCACCCAGCTACAGTTCAGCCATACAGGCTGTGCTGCAGTCGCACACTGGCTGCACGCAGCAGATGGTAAACTGGATGTTCCATCATTTTCCACGAGAAGAATACTAAAAACTATGCGACCTTTGCCTGTACACACACCAGCATGGACTAGCTGTAAAGTGTTCTAAACTTTCAGCTTTTACCACCAGCTACTGCAACAAGGTCAAAACATGTTTTATCTTTAACGAGAATAGACAGATAGTGAGAAATGAATTACCTAAGTGCAGAGTCAGCTGGTTTTAATCAGCTAAATGTGAATAATTTGTGTAATGTAATATTAATCTACAACCTCACAAAAGTTAACTTTTTTTATCCTGCCATCAGAGCCAGGGCTTCCTGTTTTAACAGAACTGCAAAATGCTAAAAACCAGTTTAGGATTACTGTGCACTGAGTCAGTAGCACCAAACCTTTTCCCTTTAGACCCCACTATTTGTATCTAAGAAAGGTTGAGAATCCTGAGAATTTGTGGGGCTCTAAGACAATGCTAAACATCGTAGCCAGTCTGTACACAGTTGCTGTGAGTGCTGTACATAGCAGAAACACAGACTACTGAGTTTTATCAGGAATGTGTTCTGCTTCCAACTCTGTTCAGTGCTTCAATGGATGGACATTTGGGAAGTGCTTTTGGAGTCATAAGGTTGCTGGACCTCTATCTTTGCAGAAATGAGGGACCAAGTCTTTAGGGTCGTGTGCTTACCGTCTTGTGATGCTTAGACGCTAACCAAGCATCTTTGGGTACAGCTGGAATAACTGTATTATATTAACTTAGAGAAACCAAGATGAGGAGTATCACTTGCATTGTGAGGGAGTGTCATCTTCAACATTTTGGACAGGTGCCTCATTTCCCCATGCATGACCCAGAACATAGATCCAGCACTCGGTGTTGAGGACTGCAGCGGCTGGGGAAGGCCAAGAGGATGCCCAAGCTTCACCTGGCTGCCGTAGATACTTACGTAAGAGGCAGGGATGGCCTGGTTGTCTGCCATCCAGGACTCAAGGTGGGTCCATTGTGTTGTGGGTGCGGTGCCAGTGCATACTTACAGACTGGACTTTGGACAAAAAATTACTTTATCCTGAGTGGGAGTGGCATCCTGTCCTCTGTGAATCAGACTCTCATCTGCTTCACGCTGTGGTTTCCAGAGATAGGTAATTGGCCTGTATAGGACTTATTTTTTCCTAATGCAATTCTAATTTTTACAACCACAAACCTTGTGACCCCCTGTGATGTGTGCAAACCCCCTACTGAAGTATCAGGTCCCAGATTTGGAGCTAGTCTGGTGTCTGTAGCTCAATACTCCCAAAAGGAAGATGTCTGAAAATCTCCAGAGGTCACAAACTCTGCTCCTGGAGGTCTGTACTAACCTGCAAAATGCGCAGATATGCTTACTCAGTCAAGAGCCAGTTACAAAAGGTACATACAGAAAACATTATCTCCAGCAGGAGTGGTGAACTCAGTCTAAAATGTGCTGTGCAATACACAAGTATAGCCAACCTTCTCAAAGTTTTGAGAAGGTTGCCAAAGAACACATCAACCGGCCTAAAGAGAAATGGAGGAATATTTTGTGGACTGATGAGAGTAAAATTGTTCTTTTTGGGTCCAAGGGCCGCAGACAGTTTGTGAGACGACCCCCAAACTCAGTGAGGACAGTGAAGCATGGTGGTGCAAGCATCATGATATGGGTATGTTTCTCCTACTATGGTGTTGGGCCTATATATCGCATACCAGGTATCATGGATCAGTTTGGATATGTCAAAATACTTGAAGAGGTCATGTTGCCTTATGCTGAAGAGGACATGCCCTTGAAATGGGTGTTTCAACAAGACAATGACCCCAACCACACTAGTAAACAAGCAAAATCTTGGTTCCAAACCAACAAAATTAATGCCTCACAGATGTGAAGAAATCATGAAAAACTGTGGTTATACAACTAAATACTAGTTTAGTGATTCACACGATTGCTAAAAAAAAAGCAGTTTGAACATAATAGTTTTGAGTTTGTAGTGTCAACAGCAGATGCTACTATTATTGTGAACACCCCCTTTTCTACTTTTTTTTTTTTTACTAATAGCCCAATTTCGTAGCCTTACGAGTGTGCATATCATGAATGCTTGGTCTTGTTGGATTTGTGAGAATCTACTGGTACCTTGTTTCCCATGTAACAATAAGAAATATACTCAAAACCTGGATTAATCTTTTTAGTCACATAGCACTACTATTATTCTGAACACTACTGTACACGTGTAGGTATAAGAGCACTGTCCTTGTCACACACACACTCTACAGGAAGTTGAACACCATCCACTTGATGGTCAAGTAATTAAAAGTGGTGGGCTTATAACCACAGGATCCTCTGTTCAAATCTCCATCAGTCCAGAAAATCACTAATGGCCTTTGGGCAAGGTCCTTAATCCCCAGGATACTCCCTGTTTTCAGTTAAGCGCTTTGCATGGCAGCACCCTGACGTTGTGTGTGAATGTGAGGGATCAATGTAAAACAGTTTGACGCACATGAAGGCACAACAGAAATTCAGTCCATTTATATGTCTTTTTAAAACAAATCTCAACACTGGTGTTTAAGGTTTTATTGAACATTTTCTATACAACAGACACATAAAACAGATATAAAAGAAGCAGGATCTTAATTCTAGTCAGAGATGGGTAATTCTTCCAACGTCATGCCAATCTCTTGCAGTTTGGGGTCATCCAGCCAGTTGATTTTACAGGCCAAGAAGATGCCCTAAAAATTAAACACAATAATACAGTCAAATGCCTTAGGACTCCAACTAAAGACTACTGAATCATGATAAATAACTGACATTTTCTTTTACATTTTGTACTGTTATGTATCCACCAATTCTGCAAACATCACAGTATTGTGATGTTTGCAGAATTGTGATGGGGCCGGAAAAGAGTGAGCAGACAATCACTTTCAAGCTGGATGTGAAATTTTAAGTGCCCCCACGAATGTGGCGTTGCAAAAAGCAACACACAAGTGGCATGCATGTGTATCGCACGTGTGCGGTCCCCCCGAAACACATGTGGGGTATGTGTTTCACGCCCCCTGTTCCCCCTACACGTGACATGGGGGGGCACACTTGCATAAAAATGTATGTACAGACATGATCACATGGGAGCCGGACAGCCACGTCTGAGCGCACAAAGCACGGGGAGGTGCCTGTCAGCTGATCACAGCACAATGACAGTTAGAAATGACAGCCCAGTGCACACAACGTGTCACATTAAAAACACAGAGACCACCGCCAGGACAGGTATATTAATAATTACGACAATACCAACATATGCAGTGACATAAATAACTAAAATGAATGACCACATAACACAGAAACGGAGTGACACAGTCTGGGTGCTGAACGGACAGGGGAGCATGGCCGCCAACAGCAGCTGCTGTTGAGATCTCTGCTCCTGGATGTCCCAGCTGGGGAACACGTACTGTGTTTTGAAGGATATGAACTTACAACTTTCCTCTGTCAGGTGCGTGTCTCTGCCTTCTGTCGTCACGTGGAAATACATAAAACATCTTTCACTTTGCACCAGGCTGCAGCAGCCACACCCAGTGCACCTCAGCAGGCTGCGGACCGGCCCTACACGCATGTCCATACATCATAGGTTAAGGCAATAAATTTTCGTCTGACTGAAATTTTTTCCTGGCAAAAATCAATGCCAGCAATTCCCTAAAATGTGGCATAGTGGGGGCACACACTGTTTTTTTCCTCAATAAATACAATAAACACATTATACAGCATACAAATCAATTCTAAATAGCTTCTAAAGAGAGACAGACGAAGCATAAAAAGAATGCAAAACCTGAACATAAAGGTACATAAAAGGGTGGTGGGGGTGAGGTGTAGTCTTGATTCTGGGGGGTCTGGGGGTGCTCCCCCAGAACATTTTTTTAAAGACCAAGTCAAATTTTGTGTATTCTGGTGAATTTTAATGGGTATGAAGCCCTCTGAATCAAATAAAACTCACTTCAATCTGTGAAGTAAAAACACAGTATTGATTATGGGGGGTCTGGGGGTTCTCCCCCACAATTTTTTTTAAAAAGCAAGTCAAATTTTGTATATTCTGGTGAATTTTAATGGGTATGAAGTCTTCTGAAACAAAGAAAACTCACTTCAAACTGTCAAGTAAAAATTCTTTGTCTTCTGTAGTATTTTGATTTGTTCTAATCCGGTGTATGCACCAAATGGGTGCTGTGTCGCTGTACAGTCAATAAAATACAAAATTAGGGCCTAAAGCAACTGACAACGTTGTTCTGCTGTGCACAAAGTAACACTGTCACCAGTTTTGAAAACGCATGCGCACTGAGAAACTCAAAACTGGCTTATTCACATTTAATCTGTAAAATGCTCTCACTCCTAAAACAAACTGGGGCTGCAACTAACGATTATTTTAATAATCAATTAATCATTTTTGTTGTTTTTTTTTGTTGTTTTTTTTTTACTTACATGTGAGTTTTGCCATTATTTCTTGGAGTTATTATTAAAAGGCCTTTATCGTGCAACATCAACGTTTGACCTTGTAATAAAGTTATGTTATATTCTCGTCAAAAACATACCTTGAATGTTTTGTTTTATTTTGAGAGATTTCCATCAGGTTTCATCCGATTATGAGCATTTTTAGATGCCTACAGAAACTATCTCAACCACTGACAACATATTACAGCAAGAGTCCACAAAAGTATTTTAAAGGCCTGACTAAAGTGTAATATGTGATCTTTAATAAGTTATTTTCATGAAAAAGACAAAATTTGCAATTTACTGCATTTTATTTTTTGTGTAAAAACACAGATGTGGTTTGACCGAAACAAATTGTCATTAAACTTAACCAGTTGTATATAATTCTCGTTTTACATTACTTAGTCCACATTTCATTTTATTTTACCTTATGTTTATATTAGTTGTGCATATACTGAATAATTTACCGTTAAATTTCACGATCTTTCATTTGGCTAAAAATTACTCGCACCACGGAAAGCACCTTTTTGTAGTTGCACTCAAATCTCGTAATGGAAATTACAATGACAATAAAGGCGATTCTGATTCTTCTGATTATTAATATATAAATAAAAATAAATCAATTATAATTCGTAATACGTTTGACTCTTTTACAACAACAAACACTAAGCCATTATTTATTATACAGAAAACATGCACACAAACTGTGCTGAGATGCGAACAGCTTAATGCTAACTTTATCATTGAAAACGCCATAGACATGCTAACGCGTTAGCATTGGTCCCGTTTTTAAGTTATAAAATACATCTATCAACTGTTTTAGAAGACCATAACAGGTCGGTTTAATATAAAAAAGGTAAATATTACTCACAGACATATGCTCTTTAGGGTTTTAGCGGGGGGAAATTAAGATAAAGCGACAAACCATTGAAGCAGAGTTGGATCATTGCTTCATTGGTTCAAAGCAAAGCCACACCTCGCTCTACTTGGGGAGTGTCTGCCAATGTTCCCATGAAGACAGAGAGGACAAGGACCGTGGCTCATAGCAAGCAGTAAACAGAGCGGAGAGGAGTGAAAATTCACACAGTCCCTTCCTCTGCAGTCCACGCTGACATTGCTGCTGTTTCGATTAGCGCAGAATGGGATGTTGCTTTCACAGTGAGACTATCATATTTCGGCCCCAAAACACGCATGACACCACGTGCGCACGCGTATGTGTGGTTAAATTTTCCAAATGACGGAAATCCGTCGCGGTGATGGAGAACTTTAACCCATGCCATACATCATCTAATTTCTCTTTTTTAAAACATACATTTATCTCCTTGTTGATTATAAGCATTTCACGCTCCTGTTATAACACAGTGATTGTAGCACAGTAGTAAAGTTTCCGTCTGTTAATCAGAGCTTTTGTAAACTGCAGGTTCGAATCCCGTGAGTGGCATTTATTTTTATTTATCCAGGGTTATTTAACTGCAGGGTTCTGTATTGGATCCCCTTTTATTTATTTTTATATCAACGCAGTGATTTTCACTAATTATACACGAATATCTCATCTATCAGTGTTGAGTGATTGTATTAATTATTTATATACCCGGTTGTATAATAAAAATAATGAGAGCGCACTGCTTCATTGATGTCATTTTATGACTGTATGTCTGTGACCATGGGTCATATACAGAGGAACATTCATTCATTCATCTTCAAACGCTTAGTCCAATTAAGGGTCGCGGGGTGCTGGAGCCTATTACAGCAGTCATAGAACGTGAGGCGGGGTACACCCAGGACAGGACGCCAGTCTGTCGCAGGGCCACAAACAGACAAACAAACACAGACACACCCACATGCACACCTAAGGACAATTTAAAGATTCTAATCCACCTAACCCGGACGTCTTTGGATGTGGGAAGAAACCGGAGCACCCGGAGGAAACCCATGCAAACACGGGAGAACATGTGAACTCCACACAGAAAGGCCACGGGAATTGAACCCACGACCTTCTCACTGTGAGGCAACAGTGCTAAGCACTAATCCACCGTGCCGCCTACAGAGGAACAGATGGTTCATATTTGTATTGTCCGCTCGATAAGAGGGATTCAGTAAAATGCAGTGTTTTTTTATGGTGTGTGTGTGTTTTTTTTTTTTCTCCACAGCAGAGGTGCGATGTACCCTTCCACTAAGTTAAAACGAAGAAAAGCTGCTGCTTTCTCAACCTTCACATTAAGAAGTTGAAACTGTGAGATTAGTAGCACTTTTCCTCAATAACAAATTCAAATTATTATCAAAATAATATCTAAATATAAATGATATAGTTGCTTCAGCACTCGTATGGTTTTTGTTTTTTTTTTTTTTGTTTTTTTACATCACAAATGCTGCACACTGGATTTTCTGGAACAGTACAATAAATTTACCCTGAGGACATTCTGTGTCATGATGGTGATGCTTTTGTATTTCTCCAGGTTAGCCAGGCCTTTTTCCAAAGCAGCTTTGTACTTCTCGGTTTCTGGGTGCTCCTTCTTCGACATTAGCTCTTCCATCTTTTTCATATTCTCGTGTGTGAGCCGTTTCATCTCTGCAGGCACATAAAAAGTGATATTAGTTTGGCATATGGCCATAGTTCAAAATAACTACATTTCTGTAGTCAGATAATACTGAAACTTTTTTCAAGTATCATGTTAGTCTTGTAGACTTTGAAAAAAAAAAGAAAAAAAAAAAAAAAAAAAAATATATATATATATATATATATATATATATATAAAAAAAAAAATCAATTAAGCCCGGGCTTTGCGGTCGCAGGATGCGGGACTTCTCTGTGTTCCCAGGGTGAAGAAGTAGTCAGCAGGTCAAAGAGCCTTTTTGTATTGTGCACCCACCCTGTGGAACAGTCTTCCTGCGATCATGAGGCAGTCTGAGTCCGTGGACATTTTTAAGTCAAGACTCAAAACCTATTTTTATTCTCTTTCTTATGAATAGTTTTTGTTTTATTCTTTTACTTCTGTTTTTATTTATGTATTTGAATTTTTTTTTTTATTATTTATTAAATTTTATGTTGACTTGTTTTCTGTAAGGCGCCTTGAGACGGCTTTTGCTGTGATTTGGCGCATTATAAACTAATTAAATTAAATTAATTAAATTATCAAATGTAAGCCCCACTACTACAGAGGTACTACTACAGTGCATCCAGAAAGTATTCACAGTGCTTCACTTTTTCTACCTTTTGTTATGTTAAAGCCTAATAACAAAATGAAATTCATTTTTCCCCCTCAAAATTCTACTCTCAGTACCCCATAAAGACAACATGAAAAACTTTTGTTTTAATTTTTGCACATTTATTAAAAATAATAATAAAAACAACTTAGGAAATCATGTATCCTAAGTATTCACACCCTTTGCTCAATACTGTGTTGATGTACCTTTGGCAGCAATATGGTCTTCTTGAATAAATGGTAAATGGACTGCATTTATATAGCCCTTTTCCATCTGCATCAGATGCTCAAAGCGCTTTACAAATAATGCCTCACATTCACTCCGATGTGAGGGTGCTGCCATACAAGGCACTCACTACACACCGGGAACAATGGGGGATTAAAGACCTTGCCCAAGGGCCCTTAGTGATTTTCCAGTCAGGCTGGGATTGGAAGCCCAACGCATTAACCACTAGACCATCACCTCCCCCAATATGATGCTACAAGCTTAGCGCACCTATCTTTAAGAAGTTTTGTCCATTCCTCTTTGCAGCCCCTCTCAAACTCCATGAGGTTGGCCAGCTGATGGAGGCCACTGTGCTTATTGAGACAGCAGAAATGTTTCTGTACTCTTCCCCAGATTTGTCCCTTGAGACAATCCTGTCTCGGTGGTCTACAGACAATTCCTTTGACTTCATGCTTGGTTTGTGCTCTGACCTGCACTGTCAACTGTGGGACCTTATATGTAGACAGGGGTGTCTTTCCAAATCATGTCCAGTCAACTGAATTTACTCAAGGTGGACTCCAATTAAGCTGTCGAAACATCTCAAGGATGATCAGCAGAAACAGGATGCACCTGAGCTCAGTTTTGGGGTGTGAATACTTACGTTCATGTGTGTGTTTTTTTTAATAATTTTAATAAATTTGCAAAGATTAAAAAAAAAAATCACATTGTTATAATGAGGTATTATGTGTAGAATTTTAAAGAAAAAAACATTTTGGAATAAGGCTGTAAAATAAAATGTGGAAAACATTTAGTACTGTGAATACTTTTCAGATGCACTTCAAGCATATGACAAGAAAACAGAAAAAAAAAAATCATCTCAGCAGTTTATAAAGTTTATAATGTCTGTAATTTTCAACATAGATACACTTCAACTATGAGAGACAAAATGAGAAAAAAAAAAATCCAGGAAATCACATTGTAGGATTTTTAAAGACTTTATTTGTAAATTATGGTAGAAAATAAGTATTTGGTCAATAACAAAAATTCAACTCAGTACTTTGTAACATAATCTTTGTTGGCAATGACAGAGGTCAAACGTGTCCTGTAAGTCTTCACCAGGTTTGCACACACTGTAGCTGGTATTTTGGCCCATTCCTTCATGCAGATCTCCTCTAGAGCAGTGATGTTTCTGGGCTGTCGCTGGGCAACATGGACTTTCAACTCCCTCAACAAATTTTCTATGGGGTTGAGGTTTGGAGACTGGCTTGGCCACTCCAGGACCTTGAAATGCTTTTTACAGAGCCACTCCTTCATTGCCCGAGCGGTGTGTTTGGGATCATTGTCATGCTGGAAGACCCAGCCAAGTTGCATCTTCAATGCTCTCACTGATGGAAGGAGGTTTTGGCTTAAAATTTCATGATACATGGCCCCGTTCATTCTTCCCTTAACATGGATCAGTCGTCCTGTCCTCTTTGCAGAAAAACAGCCCCAAAGCATGACGTTTCCACCCCCATGCTTCACAGTAGGTATGGTGTTCTTAGGATGCAACTCAGCATTCGTCTTCCTCCAAACATGACTAGTTGAGTTTTTACCAAAATGTTCTATTTTGGTTTCATCTGACCACACGATATTCTCCTAGTCCTCTTCTGGATCATCTATATGCTCTCTGGCAAACTTCAGACGGGCCTGGACACGTACTGGCTTAAGCAGAGGGACATGCCTGGCACTGCAGGATTTTGAGTCCCTCTGTGTGTAGTCATTGTTACTTTGGTCTCAGCTCTCTGCAGGTCATTCATCAGGTCCCTCTGTGTAGTTCTGGGATTTTTGTTCACTCTTCTCATGAAAATTCAGTAAGGTATATCTTATATATTATATTCCAATTCTAAGGTGGAACTATGCCAGTATACATATATATATCTAAAAAGGAAGAGTAAAATAGGAGAGTAGAAAAGAGTAGAGTAGAGCCACTTAAGTGCCTGATCATTTTGACCCCACGGGATGACATCTTGCATGGAGCCCCAGATCGAGGGAGATTATCAATGGTCTTGTATGTCTTCCATTTTCTTACAATTGCTCCCACAGTTGATTTATTCACACCAGCCTGCTTGACTATTGTAGATTCACTCTTCCCAGCCTGGTACAGGTCTGCAGTTTTCTTCCAGGTGTCCTCTGACAGCTCTTTGGTCTTGGCCATGGTTGAGTTTGGAGTCAGGTGCCATTAATACAGGTAACTGGTGGAGGACAGAAGAGCTTCTTAAAGAAGAAGTTACAGGTCTGTGAGAGCCAGAAATCTTGCTTGTTTGTAGGTGACCAAATACTTATTTTCCACCATAATTTACAAATAAATACTTTAAAAATCCTACATTGTGATTTCCTGGATTTTTTTTTTCTCATTTTGTCTCTCATAATTAAAGTGTATGTATGTTGAAAATTACAGGCCTCTCTCATCTTCCTAACTAGGAAAACTTGCACAATCAGGGGCTGACTAAATACTTTTTGGCCCCACTGTAAAAATTGTTGGGTTGAAAAGAATTGATATAAAGCTCAGTTAAAACTATTCTGCAATAAATGAGTCTTACATTTGGTTATTCTCATGAATATAAATAAATCGGGGAGGTGATGGTCTAGTGGTTTAAGCGCTGGGCTTGAGACCAGAGGATCCTCGGTTCAATTCCCAGCCTGACCGGAAAATCACTGAGGGCCCTTGGGCAAGGTCCTTAATCCCCCAGTTGCTCCTGGTGTGTACTGGGCGCCTTGCATGGCAGCAGCCTGACATCAGCCTGAATGTGAGGCATTATTGTAAAGCACTTTGAGTATCTGATGCAGATTACAGACTAAAGTTGGAAAATGTAATGTACAATTAACCCTCTGTGGGATAAGTGGGTGTAGACAATAAATAAAACCCCAAATTAGAAAAGGTTAGGATGGTAGGGAAAATGCAAATAAAAAGTAATGCAGGAATCCTCCTTACATTTACTGATTTTATTTCAATTCAAACAGTATAAACCAAAGATATTTCAAGTTTTGTGTGGTCAGCTTCATTTTATCTGTTAATATACTGGTATATCCATCCCTGCATTTAAGGCCTGTAACATACACACACAAACTATGTAATGTAATTCCTTCCCACAACACCTAAGATATTTTGACATTGAGCAGAACAAACAATGAAGTGTTTCAGGTGTTATTTCGTCCAATTCTTGTGACAAACATCTTAAGGACTACAACAATATGGGGTCATTGTTGCTGCTGCTACATTTTTCCTTTCAAAACTGTCCGTGTATTCTGTTGAGGACAGGTCAGTCCAGCATCCATACACTTTTCTTCTGCAATCATGCCTTTATAATGTGTGGAAAATGCGGTTTTGTCATGTGCACGGACATCCCTGGAAAATGTTTTGTCTTAAAGGCAGCATTCAGTATGTTGCTCTAAAATCTGTGTACTTTTATGCATTAATGCTGTCATCACAAAAGTGCAAATTAAATGTGTCAAGGGCACTGACAACCCCATATCATGACAGACTATGGCTTTTGGACTGGTCTCAATGGCATTTAAGTTTTTGTCTGACCACAATACGTTTCCACTGTGTGATAGCCCAACCCAGATGCCTCAAAGCCCACCGTTGTTGATGTCACAAGGTTAACACCCCCCCCCCCCCCCCATCAAAGTAAAGTTTTAAGTGGCATTTGTGAATGTAACTTCATATTGCAATGATTGACAAAGGTATCCTAAAATAAGCCCTTGCTCATACAGCTATATCAGCTATCGATGAATGATGGTTCTTGATGCAGTGCCACCTGAGGAATCTGAGATCACATGTTCAGATTTGGCTTGTGCCCTTGCCCTGTATGCACGGAATCTGCTCCAGATTCCTGGAATTTTTTAATGTGGAAGGTTCCCAGTTCAAACCCCACCCCTACCACATTTCTCCATGTAATGTGAAGTAGCGTCAGAAAGGACATTTGATGTAAAAATTGTACCAAATCAACATGCTGATCCACCTTGGATCTGCTGTAGCGACCCCGAGTGAAAACAAGGAATCAGCTGAAGGGACTTGCTTTTTCTTTCTTTGAGGGACATTGTTTTTAAACATTTCAGTGGATACTGCTTTTGTATCAAATCCTGATTACGGATTTGAAATTAAATCATTAAAATTTTTTTTTTTTTTTTACTTCAATACTAACCCTTAACAGCCCCTGTCCCAACTTTTTTTGGAAGGTGTTGCAGGACTGAAATGCAGGAATGGATGTATGCAATAAAGTTGACCACACAAAATGTGAAATATCTTTTGTTCATACAATCTGCAACGAAACAGAAGTCAAAGTAAATGCAAGAATCACTGCAGGCATCCCAACCTTTTCTGATTTGGGGCTGTAGAAGAATGAGAATAAAAAAAAAAAAAAAAATCAACATACATGGAGGAAGTGAAATTAAAATCACAACAAAAATAACCCCAATGTGGAACAAGAACATACCGAGTCTCTCCTTCTGTATTTCTGTGATTTCATTTTGAAGGCTTCTTGATTCCTGTTCACAAATAAAGAAGAGGTTATGTTTGTAGCTACTCTAATATCTGAACTGGTCAAAATATTTAAATTCACATACATGTTTTAAAAACGTAAGAGTGTGAAGCAGCTCTGGCTTTAGAAGACAAATCTGCTGGGTGTTAATTCAGTTTTCAACAAATTCTGCATGAACAGAGAAATAGTCTAATAAATGAAGAACACAGAACTGTTAATTAATTTGAAGTTTAAAAAAAAAAAAAATTTAAAACCTGGCAAACAGTTTCTATAAACAAAAGGAAATGTGAGGCTGCTCACCTGCTGCAGCTGTTTTATGTGTGAACAAAGAGTCATGCAACGTTCAGTCACAGCTTTCATTGCACTGTGGAAAAACAAGAAATTACTAATACTATCATCAAATTAAACTAAAGATCAGTAACAGTTGTGAGCAAATTCACTTACTCAGCTTCTGAATCGTTCTCTTTCAGCTTTTCTGCAATAGCGTGCCACATTTGCATTCTGACAAACAAGTTAATTAACGTTAGTCAAATGTAACAGAGTTTCTCCACACTGTAGATTATATTGTTAGAAATGCAAAAGTCTTTATGGAGAAAGTTCAATCAATTCAATCAATTTTTTTTATTTATTTTCAGTTTACCTGTGCAATGCCAGTGTGCTGTTAAAATGAAGTGTCTTCACCTTTTCCAGCTCACTGATGTATTCTGGCCTGTGTGATTGTCAGTATATAAGATGATGATTTTTGTCATTAGGAAATTCCTCTTCATTTTCAATTCATCTACAGTTATACAACAACAGACTGCCAGATACTCACAAAGCTCTCTCAGCAGCTGATGTGCTACATGATCTCTTATTTTTTCCTGTAATGACAATTTTCATACAAGTTGTTTGTGTATTTGCTGAAAATATGAGATGTGAATTAACAGATAAACGGTATTTGTATACCTGCACTGAGCTGTGTTGATAACTCAAAGCACTGGTTGACCATCTGCTGTTTTATTCTGGAAAGATTTTTTTTTTATTATTTTACTTAAAGTGGAACTGAAAAGTGAGCTTTGGAAGTGTACATCATCAATTAAACTATTAGTCAGTGTAAATACGTAAGTGTCAAAGCAGATATGGAAGAACCTCATCATGTCTGTAGGTGTGGTAACCTGCTGTCCACTGGACCTGTCAGGGACCTCGACCCCCACCATGAGGTCAGGGTCCTGCATGCCGCCTGATGGGTTCATCATGAAACACTGTGTACCTGAAAAGACCAAACCAAAGAGAAAGGCCACATGAGGTCACCCAGAAATACTGAAAACACCGGTGACAACTTTTTTTTGTTTCTTTTGTCATATACAACCCCTGGCAAAAATTATGGAATCACCGGCCTCGGAGGATGTTCATTCAGTTGTTTAATTTTGTAGAAAAAAAGCAGATCACAGACATGACACAAAACTAAAGTAATTTCAAATGGCAACTTTCTGGCTTTAAGAAACACTATAAGAAATCAAGAAAAAAAGATTGTGGCAGTCAGTAACGGTTACTTTTTTAGACCAAGCAGAGGAAAAAAATATGGAATCACTCAATTCTGAGGAAAAAATTATGGAATCACCCTGTAAATTTTCATCCCCAAAACTAACACCTGCATTATATCAGATCTGCTTGTTAGTCTGCATCTAAAAAGGAGTGAACACACCTTGGAGAGCTGTTGCACCAAGTGGACTGACATGAATCATGGCTCCAACACGAGAGATGTCAATTGAAACAAAGGAGAGGATTATCAAACTCTTAAAAGAGAGTAAATCATCACGCAATGTTGCAAAAGATGTTGGTTGTTCACAGTCAGCTGTGTCTAAACTCTGGACCAAATACAAACAACATGGGAAGGTTGTTAAAGGCAAACATACTGGTAGACCAAGGAAGACAAAGCGTCAAGACAGAAAACTTAAAGCAATATGTCTCAAAAATCGAAAAATGCACAACAAAACAAATGAGGAACGAATGGGAGGAAACTGGAGTCAACGTCTGTGACCGAACTGTAAGAAACCGCCTAAAGGAAATGGGATTTACATACAGAAAAGCTAAACAAAAGGCATCATTAACACCTAAACAAAAAAAACAAGGTTACAATGGGCTAAGGAAAAGCAATTGTGGACTGTGGATGACTGGATGAAAGTCATATTCAGTGATGAATCTCGAATCTGCATTGGGCAAGGTGATGATGCTGGAACTTTTGTTTGGTGCCTTTCCAATGAGATTTATAAAGATGACTGCCTGAAGAGAACATGTAAATTTCCACAGTCATTGATGATATGGGGCTGCATGTCAGGTAAAGGCACTGGGGAGATCACTGTCATTACATCATCAATAAATGCACAAGTTTATGTTGATATTTTGGACAATT
Organism: Thalassophryne amazonica; assembly: GCF_902500255.1. Classification (NCBI taxonomy): domain Eukaryota; kingdom Metazoa; phylum Chordata; class Actinopteri; order Batrachoidiformes; family Batrachoididae; genus Thalassophryne; species Thalassophryne amazonica. The sequence continues at coordinate 51,354,624 of NC_047107.1, read as the reverse complement.
GAAAGGATGTTTGGGGATGATGAAATCATTTTTCAAGATGATAATGCATCTTGCCATAGAGCAAAAACTGCAAAAACATTCCTTGCAAAAAGACACATAGGGTCAATGTCATGGCATAGGGTCAATGTCAATGAGCAGATCTGATTTGATGCAGGTGTTAATTTGGGGGATGAAATTTACAGGGTGATTCCATAATTTTTTCCTCAGAATTGAGTGATTCCATATTTTTTTCCTCTGCTTGGTCTAAAAAAGTAACCGTTACTGACTGCCACAATCTTTTTCTTGATTTCTTATAGTGTTTCTTAAAGCCAGAAAGTTGCCATTTGAAATGACTTTAGTTTTGTGTCATGTCTGTGATCTGCTTTTTTTCTACAAAATTAAACAACTGAATGAACATCCTCTGAGGCCGGTGATTCCATAATTTTTGCCAGGGGTTGTAGTAACTTAAAGATATTCATGCTAAATGACAAATAAAAAGAGAGAGAGAAAATGGCTAAACAGTGGTGAAGGATAGAGGAAAAGAATGTTTTGAGTAAAACTGAACTTCCATCAAAGTTAACATCAGACCTTTACTAGATTGTAATACAGACATTTACTAAATTGGCAGAAAATAAAGGCTGTGGCTATTACACCACTAACAATGTCACTTCTGAAGCAGAAATACCAAATATTTTGCATATTCAGCTGTTTAAAATTGTTTCTTGCACAGTATTTTGGCAAACTGAATATACTGGCTGTGTCTCAATACAGCAACTAAATGTTTCTAAGGCTGTAATTGTCAGCTGTTTACATGGCAAGTGGCGTGACAGGGCTGTCCCATTTCAAAGGCTGAGGTCATCTGGTCAACTTTATCTAGAAGTCCCGAGGTCAAAATATAAACTATGGGGTGCGTGTGCTTTTGCGGTAGCTGTCCCTAAAGTGTGGAACAAGTTACCCTCTGATTTATGCACCGTTTCTGATCTAGCACTTTTTAAATCAAAGCTCAAAACTTAATTATTTATCATTTCTTTTAATACCTTGCAGAGCTGTCACATGTTTGCTTTTATGTGCTTTTTTTAAAATTCCATTGTATGTTTGCTTTTTATTTCTTAATTTTACTGTAAATCACTTTGGTCACCTTTTGCTTGTTGTAAAGGGCTATATAAATAAATGTTGACTGATTGATTGGCCGATGTGAGCTCCCTTCTTTCAACTGCAAACAAAGAATACAACAGGAGGGCAACTTACCCCCCCACTACAAAACAGTTGGTAACTAAAAAAAAAAAAAAAAAGATTAACTGACACTTTTGGGCTCCATATGTACAACTGTTTACAAGTAATCTTTATAAATATAAACAAATACACCCACTACACTACCTTGACATGTGCAGCCATCAAGGTCACCAGGCAACAGGGGTAAGGACGGTGAAAGCTAATGATTCAACAGGAAAATTCGTGGTCTAGACAGTCTCATTTCACAGTGGTTTGTCTATTTTGTCTGAAGGGCTGAAGCCTGAAGAGTTTCATGGGACAACAACTGGAAGAGTGCAGACCCTGAATTCAGACACAGCCAGTGACTTCTCCCCACTGAACAGCGCTTGCATGTCTCAGTGCCCCTAGAGTTATGTCAGCAAGAGATTTGTCTCCTGGTAGGACCTCCCATGCTGGACCAGTTGAAGGGTAGAGGTGAGACAAAAAACAATCCACAGGGCCCCCAGGTTGGTGGTTAATCACAGAGTGCTCAACCCTGAAACAATCTTATAGAAATGGCAGCTGAAAGAATAAACACTACTGAGTGTGATGGACTTTCAGGTCTATTAACAGATGCTAAAATGAATGCAAATGGTGGAAGCCGAAACTGGGTGAGGTGCGCTGTTCCTTGGCCTGTTATAATAAATAAATGGCACTTAATTTCAAATTGTAGGTAGCATGGCCGTCAAGCAGTTAGTGCCCTTGTTTCCAGAGTGAAAGGTTTGTGGTTCAAGACTGCCCATGCCTATTCTCCATGTAACGTGGATTTGTGTCAGGAAGGTCATCCTGCATTAAAAAAAAAGTACCAAATCAATATGCAGATCTATATCGGATCTGTTGTGGCAACCCCATGAAGAAAAGGAGAAGCCGAAAGAACTTACTTATAAAAACAGAAATTAATTTGTTATTGTTTAACTCACAGATATGTTAAAAAGTATAAAATAAAGTACAAACACCATAAAGCTTGAAATGTTCTTCTGTTCTCTCTGGCAAACAACAGAGAATAGAACATTAAAGAAACAACTAAATGAGACAAAGAATAATTGAAAGGTACAAAATTCGGTAATGAGTTCAGGGATGGAAGAGCTGATAAACTGGTGTACCTGGAACATCTAACTAATCAAGCAGATGTTGTAATGGGGGGGGGGGGTTGTACAAGATCACCACGATAGTCAAACCACAGAGACACAAATTATAGACAAATACGGCTGACTCCTAGAACAGATTCCGTTCAGAGGCTGATTAGGTGGGAAGAAGTACTGAACAGACCACCACCCACAACAGACACAAGCACCCAACAAACAAGGATAAGAAAATAATAGTTTTAAAAATTCTGAAACTTCAAAATGTCTGAAGACATGCTGGATTAAAAAGAAGTTATGAGGTGCATTAATAATTGCCAACATTATACAGAATAAATCACTGCAGTGTAACTAATGTACTGCACATAATTTACATTATGCACAACACTTAAACATAAAGAACATCTGCCACATAGAATATTTTACCTTGTTTGTGACGACTAAAGGAACAAATATCTCTTAGTTTACACCAAGCAGGTTAAAGTTTTTAAACGATATCAGTGCTAACAAACGACAAATTTATCTCCGTTTTAGTTTTGTTTTTCTTGGTCAACTTGGAGCAAACCTAAACAAAGCGAAACCCCGCCAGGAAGTGACGTCTTCCTTTTCTTCTTCTGTTGACTTTATTGGCATTTTGCCACCCGACACGGTGCATTACGCCACCAACTCCTTCTTCTTCTTCTTGGTTGTCGGCAGGCTAGGCACGTTCAGTGCATTGCTGCCCCCCTCAGGTCATAAGACACAGAACACCTATAAAAAGTCAATGAAATAGAGAGAGCACTCCTATATTTTCCAATACAAGGCACAAGTTTTTAAAAAACAAAGCACCAAATTCGCTCTCTCCTTTGGGGAGGCTCCATGCCCTAGTAATGTCCTCAAGGAAACGGTACTAAAACCCAAATCTGCCAAACCACTAACATGACCCTTTGTGGGTCATGTTTAGGGTCACATTCAAAGTCAAATTTGAACACCTATTCTTTTACACAAAATCAAAACAGTGGTGTGTTTGGGATCATTGTCATGCTGGAAGACCTAGCCACATTGCATCTTCAATGCTCTCACTGATGGAAGGAGGTTTTGGCTTAAAATCTCATGATACATGGCCCCGTTCATTCTTCCCTTAACACAGATCAGTCATCCTGTCCCCTTTGCAGAAAAAAAACAGCCCCAATGCATGATGTTTCCACCCCCATGCTTCACAGTAGGTATGGTGTCCTTGGAATGCAACTCAGCATTCTTCTTCCTCCAAACATGACTACATGGCTGCAAGCAAATTAAATTTTTTTGACTGAACATTTTCCGTGAGTGGACAGACTGTGCGGCGAAGTCGCGAAGTCATCTATGGGGGTCCGGGGGCATGCCCCCCCACCGGAAATTTTGAAAAAAATGGTGCAATTTGGTGCATTCTGAGTGCAATTTGGACAGTTTTCCTTTGCCAAAAACAGTGCTTTTTGACTCATCATACTGCAAAAAATGACTAAAGTGTATTAATTTCATCACAATTTATTTACTATTTTGTATGACAGTATGTGTCCGTAATAAGTTACCATCCACAAATGGAATGACTGTCTGCAATAATTTAACTGACTATAATTTCTGCTCTCATTCTACACAATTAATCAAATCCTAAGTGTGTCTTACAAAATAAATAAATAATTAGAACCTTTATGCTATTACCTGGTAAAATAAATAATACACTTAAAGACACTAAAAGACATGATAAGTATTGGCAATGAAAAGTCTTTTTCCCCGTTGTTGAAGCTTATCTCTTCTTCTGCCATATAGGGCAAATGAAATTCAAGTGGCAGCCCACTTCCTTGGTCATAAACTCCCACACTTCTGGCAAGTACTGGTCATCAACTCTGTACATCTTCACCTCTCTTCAAAGACTTGGTGTGTGGATGGATGGCACGTGGCCGTAGGCCTTCTCCACATTGAGTAGGTCCACGATACCTACATACTTCAGCACCTCAACCTGCAGTTCTACTGGCAGCAAGTCCATGGCTGTTATTAGATTTAAAAAAAAATGGAAGTCTATGGTGGCATTCTGCATTCATGTTATCTGTGTGGCACTGCTGAGTTTTCTTTTTTAATGTTTTATTTAATTGGAGATCACTTTTTGGGGGAAATTGTAAATATATTTAGGTATTGTAAATTAAGTGCAGTTGTATTTACTGTCAATTAAGCAACCACTGAAGATATGTGCACTGGGGTGGGATTTTTACTTCTTCCCACTCCCTTTCGAACTTTCTTGTTGTCATTTTTTGTTTTGCTTCTTTTTTGATCTTGTTTATTTTTTCATATGAGTGTAGAGGTACAGAGAGTACAAAGAAGCTTTGTTCATTTGATTTGCTTATACTGTTAACTGCCATGATACTGGAATTGACAACTAAGTTCGAAATAAAAAAAAAAATTGTTTGATTGAACCACCAGACCAACTGAATTTTAAATAAAGTCTTGTGAAATAGTCACCACAATCCAGCACTTTCAAATGCCACAAGTTTAATATAAATGATAAAAATCATAACCAATGAACACTTTTACAGTATTAGCATTTTATTTTACTTCAAAATATTTTATTTTACAAAATACGTATATCTTGTAATTTTTGAATCGATTAAAGAGTAAAAACTTAATAAATCAGTTGTAAGTACTAAAAGAAGTTTATGTAGAAAGCAATTTAGCCAGAAGGTCAAGAGGGGCACCGCCGCGACGCGCGGAATTCCTCCGCACGTCTGTCTCAATGTGCCGAAAAACTGCTGATGTCCACGTCTTTTCACAATTCCTGTGCTAGTCAGACGACATCTCGGATAAAACACAGCGTCCAGTTTGGAAATGAACGGCACATTCCACTGTTACAGGAGTTTTTGTCATGGAAAGAGGAGCGGCAGTGCCGCATGGCGCACAGCAACGCCGTGATGAAGCCTCACGGAACATGTTCTGGCATGTCCAGGCACATCCACAATTTCTCAGATAATCACTCGATGGAAAAACCACCGACAGCTGTCTGAACGCCATCTCAAAGCCGTCCTGTGAGACCAAAACAGAGGTGTTCCTTTGTCTCGCTCCATCAGCAAATCGGTCGTGACGCCCAAAGCCTCCGCTCGGCTTTCCATGACAAAATCTCTTGTTAAAAGTGAAATCTGCCGGAAAATGGTTGACGTCCAGCTCTTGTGATAACCAGAGAAAGTGCACACGACGGTCTCGGATCCACAGAGCCATCCGTTTAGAAATGATGCGGTGCCGAGCGTCCTTAAAGCCGTCCTTAAAGCTGTAGTAACAGTCCTTACTCTGTGAAGCCTGTAAAATTTTCACCGAAAGCTAGATAAATTTTTCGAATGGTTTCCAGCTGTCAGTCTCTTAACAGTTTCTGAAAAAATTCTGATGGAAAAAAAGCCCAAATCATTCCGCCATTTCCTTACAATGAAAATCCGCTGAGGTGGTGGACCACTCCTCACTCAAAGCCTGCTCACAGGCGAATGACGCAACCTACAGGCGTGGAAAAACTCATGCATGCGCACGAGGGTTCAAGCTTGTCTGACGCAATTACACGTGATTCAAATCTATATAGTTTTTGAAAAAATAAAAAGGTCGGTTTCTTTTCTAATAGACCTCATACACCAAGCTGACCTGAAATGAACCATTGTCTATTAAATTATCTTTATTGACAAGTGTGACCCCTTTGAAAAGTGACATTACATGTATTTGTACAGTTTGGCAATGTTTTCACCGGCCGGAAATGGCCACTAGAGGGTGCTGAGGTACAGTCTGACCTCAGTCTGTCTCCACCAATTAAGACAGCACAAAAATACCTAGCCCGACAACCGGCCCTGAATTGGGCCAGATACTGGCCTCTCTCTCCTAGCCTGTGATTGGTTGGTGGCCGAGACACTGACATCAGCCCATGCATCAGCCTCACGCTGATGTGCTGCGAGTGCTGCTCTCCTATTGGTCGTTTAGGAGCGGGAAACCTCACTCCAAAATGGAGGCCAGTATCCAGCCAAATTCAGTGCCGGGCCGGTTGTCGGACTAAAAAAATACCTTGATTCAGGGGAAGCAAAAGTAGAGGAAATAAATGAGATCTTACAGCAGGAACACAAGATACACAGTCATCTTGTGGAGGATCATAATGGTTTTAACTATTTTACAGTGGAACTCCCAGTAGTCGAGGTGTAAAATAAAATCAGGGGGATGGTGATTTTTTTTAAGGGGGGGGGAGTGGGCGGGCAGGGGTGTAATTCATGGGAATTCAGTATCAAAACAAAACACTGCAAATAAGACTTATGAATCCTCTCAAATCAAACCAAGTTTAAGTGCAAAATCATAATAATTAAAGACAGTACAGAATTTCTCAACTCACAGCAGTTCCCAAAGGCTGTCATAATCATGTTTTTTGTCAAACATCGTTCATGTTCTTGCTTTGTGGTTGTTAGCCAAGCAATGACTTTGAAGCCAATAACATGGACATCTGGTTTGAACATACTTTTAACCTCTAGGGCGCTTCAAGTTGTGTTTACAGTGTTCATCTGACTAAATCCACACTCACACTCAGCTGTGGAGATGACGAGTGTGTTCACACCTTGAAGCAGGGGTTTCAGCTCTTTTGGTGCTGGTGGTTTCACTTCACCAACAGATTTGAGTGTGACCAAGTCACTGTATTCTCTCATCCCTCTTTGAATTTGTCTGCCATCATCAAGATTGAAAAAAGAGCAGAGTTCCTGTATTTCCTTTTCGGCATAACAAACCCCACACTCATCTGGCCAGCTGGAGGGCTGCAGCACTTTAATGTTGTTCAGAAATCTCTGATATTCTTCTTTACTTCTTTGTTTACCAGACAGGCAACCCATTCTCTTCTCAATACTATCTGCCAAGGCATGAAAAAACTGTTTCTGGTTTATTTCCCTGCTGTACTTTAGATTATTTGTCAGTGGCACTCCTTTGAATAGCTTGAGATCCACTGCTGTCTGAGCCTCCTCTGTCCTTGGTCCAGGTTGCTCTGCCATTGACTAACACACGGATCTGCCGCTTGAGACTTGCTTCAGCCTTGGGAAGTGTCATGTTTCTGGCTTGAAGGGAGAGAGAGAAAATTCAGACAGCTCTTCTAATGCATCATACATAACAGCAAGGTTGTGTACAAAGGTTGTATTAGACAGGCAATCTGCTAAACCTTTGAACATGCATCTCTGTGTTGAGGTTCATTTATAATCAGCTGAGGCATCAGAAAAGTGCTTGTGGCGTGCAGGGTACTGTTGCCATACAGCTTTAATGGTCCTAAAACTGGAAGGCACCCATCTAGTACAGAGAATAATGCTCAGACACTGCAACGCAGTGTTCTCAGTGTTCTCCTCACAGCGTTCTCTGAATGCATGATAGAGACTGGAAAAACTGGAATTCATTCATCCCTGCAATGTCCTCTATAGCATCTCCAACACCCAACTCAAGACGGTGGTTCATGCAGTGCCACACCAATACATTGGAAAACTTTTCAACAATTTTGGTAGCAACACCTGATTCACTTCCAAGTGTGACAGAAGCGCCATCTGAAGCAAAACAAATGCTCCTTCATTATAACTTCAGAGAAGCCATGGTGTGAAAGGTTATTCATCAGAGCTTCATAAATTCCAATTTCAGTGGTATCTGACAGCTCCACGAGATCCAAGAAAAATGTTAGTGGCTGTTCACTCATCCCTAGGCATGCTCTAATGTATATAATCAATCAGTTGTATACTCATCTATCAGAACAGAAAATTTTGTTCTACTCTGAAGGACATTTCCAACTACTTTCTTTCTCATTTCATTTGCTATGTGTTGGCTGATTTCTGTACAGGAATGGTCTTAATGTAATGTTCTACCAATGTCTAGTCCATTCAAGACTTGCAGATCAATATCAGTGGGTAGATCTGTGAAAGGCCTTGCAGATTTCACAGTTTTGTAAACTGTGTGAAATACCCAATCAGTGGATAAGAAGTGATCTCTCTGCATCTCAGAACTCAATATTTCCATTGGTTTTTCTTTTGCCTTTTCCAAGGTCTTCTCAGCTGCTCTGTGTTAGTCTGAAATTCTATGCTTGTGTATCTTTTTCTGAAGAGACTGCATCTGTACTGCTTTGGTTGAACCTGAGGCTGCCACTTTTACTTTAGACCACTCTTCACTAACATGCATGTGGCTTCCTTCTGCATTTGGCCCAAGTGCTTTTATCTTCTGACAGGTTAGGCAGCCAAGTTTTTTGCTTTTGCATGTTAGCCATGGATATAACCTAATTTTCTCTCTGAACACATCTGATGTCCAGCATTCAGGAATATCTTGATTGTCACTGCTCTCTCTTAGGCCGTCAGAATCTGCACTGTCCTCAGCAATGTCTCGCCCTGCTGCTACCTCCTCTTTCTGTCTTTCCACTACAAAAACAAACAAACAAACAAACAAACAAACAAACAAACACAAAAAAAATAAAGCATAGATTAATTTGTCTCATTTCCACTGACATAAAGAGCTACAGTAGGCGGCAGGCCTATGTATAAATTGAGAAAGAGTCTAAAATCAACATGTAGGATAACACTATGTAACAAATTTTTATTTTTGCTTTGTTCCTGGGTACACAGTGTGTTTTCCTAACCTGTTATGCCTTAAATAAATAGAAAATAGCTGTTATTCCACAGAAACATTGCTTCTGTGATCAGGACAATGATATTTTGAAATCTGTCTGTTTTCAAGAATAATCTCGATTTGCCTTCACTACTACTGAGTAGTCTTCTAGAATATTCTTTAACTGCTAGAACTGTCCAGAATTTTCTAGAAGTTTCCAGAATTATCTAGAAATTTCAAGAAACTTTTAGAACTTTCTAGAACATATAAAAAAATAAATAAATAAAATCAAAGTTTGTGCTGAATGTAGTCATTTTTCCATAGACTTTAGACATAAGCAGTTGAAATATAACACTTAGAAGCCAGGAACAAAAATTGTGTTACATAGTGTAATCAAACCTGTTCCTTCACCTCCTCTTGGCCCCTCTGCTCTCTGCTTCCCTGCTGCTTCATGGCTGTCATCGCTCTCTCCCTTTTCACATGGCTTGTCTGAATCTGCATTGCTTATTTCTTCATCACAATCTCCCCCTGCTGATACCGCCTACCTCTGTCTTTCCACTACAAAAACAACAAAATCAAGCACAGACTAATTTGCCTTATTTTTATTGACTAAATGAGCTATATACATACTAGTAGGCCTGCATATGAATTGAAAAAGATAAGTGTATAAACTACAGGTTGCACTATATTTTTTTTGTAATTTGTCATTTTGACAGTTATGAAAATTTTATTTTCTACATGAAAAACTACTTAATTACATTAAAACATGTCTGAGAGCCTTCAGATTTTTCAATTATTGTGCAGAAAAAACAGTTTATTAATGGGAATTCCTGGTTAACATAATCCCCGGTCTAAACCCAAAAGATTAAATAATCAAACCTGTTCTTTCCCCTCCTCTTGATCTTCCTGGACATGACTTTCCTCTATGTGAAGAAAACAACATTTTAGGGTTTGACAGAATGAGCAGACATGTCATGCTAATAAGTTTTCTAAATGATTAATAGCACACAAACTTGCTCTTGGATAATAATAACAGAATGTACACTGTAGACTAAAATAAAATGTATTATATTCACGGCCTCTAATATTAAATTACAGGGGACAGCAACAGGTCCCAGAAGGGGGGAAAATTCATTGGAGATACTCTCTCATGTTACCTGCCTTAAACGTCAGAATTTTAACCAACATCTTCACTTGATTTTGTTGCCTGATGAGTAGAAGTGGGCGATACTGGGAATTTGGTACTGAATTATGATTTTCATAATTATTGTATGGCCTTGCCTTACAGTGTAAAGCGCCTTGGGGCAACTGTTTGTTGTGATTTGGCGCTATATAAAAAAAAAGTTGATTGATTGATTGATTGATTTATCCGATACCAAGTAAGTAAATACAGGCCCAGTATCGCCGATATCGTTACCTTTTCATCGTTAAGCTTCATAGATCCAAAGGATCCAAAAGACCTAGGATAGAATTTCGCCAAACATTGTACGTGATACCAAAATACTTTATCACAATCAACTTTTGTTTGAAAAAAAATCACTCAACACAACTTAAAACAAAATCTCCTGAGGTAGAGGGCTGACAAACCACAATACAAGGGTGCGCTGCTCCGTGTTGTGTGACACAGCGCAGCACTCCTCTTACAGACAGAGTAGACTTTGATGAATGTGCATGCGCAGCAGTCAGTGCGTGCGAGAGAGGAAAAAAAAAAAGCTTGGGTATCGACCTTTTTACACGAGGATTGTTCAATATCAATACCAGCCTTGGTATCGATATTAGGATCGATCCGCCCACCTCTACTGACGAGTGCTATTGGTGAAACAAATAAAGCTATGTGCAGTGTATGTCATCAATATTGGCACAATATTTGAGACAAACTCTTATCTAAGATTAACAGTATCTTTTCCACGTTTGCCACGCTCATAAACTTGAACCTAACGTGGCTGAATGACAAGTCCTATGTTTTAGCAACCTTGTTAACAAGAGGCTAACGACGTTAAAGTGAGTTAATCTCAGTTAGTTGGAGGCACAGCAGCTAGAAAAACTAGCTGATGTGCCTGTAACCAGTGGCGAGTCGAGCGACATTTGTAAAGATTAATAAAAAGCAATGATTGAGATTGCTGAGTCTTCATTTATAGCTCACCTGTACTTTTTTACTTTTTAAAGTACTGTCTCACATCCCGTTGTGCAAAAATCGCTCGTTTGGCCATGATGTGACTGCAGTGCAGTTCACCCTCTAGATGTCGCTCTTCTCTGCAGCTTGTGCCGCTCCATCAGGCATCAACTTCTTCTTATTCTCCTTCTTCTTCTTCGTGTTTAACGGCGGTTGGCAACCAGCTTCTATGGAGCATTACCGCCACCAACTGGACTGCAGTGTTGGTCAGGAGTCTAACATCCCCAAAACCACATAAAAAAAAAAAACAGCCGTCACTCATCCTGTGTAGCAATCCTTCTTCTTCTTCTTCTTCTTCTTCTTCTTCTTCTTCCCCCCTTTGATTGGCCGGTGGCAACCATCACCTTAGGTCCATACCGCCACCTACTGTATTGGATGTGTCAATGGATGTATAGATAACATCAGGCATCAACCAATCACCATATGTTTACGTATATATAATTATGTTATATTTCCAACATTTACTGTTAAAAGGGAAGGGGTGGGGGTGGTGGGGGGGCAGTTTTACAGGGGAGATGATTTTGAATGTTTTTATTTCAGGGGGGACGCCATCCCCCCTCATCCCCCCCTCAACTTGAGACCTGGGAACGCCTGAAGCCTTTGTTCAAATGGGCAGGAGTTTAAGAAATTTATTGAAGACAGGAATGAGAAACCAAAGGTTGTTTTGTACAAGAGACTTGGCTTAAGCCACATTTACAGTTGTATGCAAAGGTTTTGGCACCCCTGATAATTTTCATTATTTTCTTTATAAATCATTGGTTGTCTGGATCAGAAACCCCAGTTAAATATATCATCAGAGGAACACATTGATATTTAAGAAGTGAAATGAAGTTTCTATATTTACAGAAAGTGTGCAATAATCATTTAAACAAAATTAGGCAGGTGCATAAATTTGGGCACCCTTGTCATTTCATTGATTTGAATACATTTAGCACTATAGTAGAGAAGCTTGAATCTTCAACTGGACTGGGTTGCTTGACGTGTGGACGTTTCGCTTCTAATCGCAGATGCTTCCTCAGCTAAATTTCTTGCTCTGGTAGTCTGACTTCTGTCTTGACTCTTGTAGAGAAGAATAACAGAAGCCAGCAAAAGCTGGAGTTTTAAACCTAACCTAAGACTCCTTCTACTGAGAGGCAGAATACTATTGGCAGTGACTAACAATTGCTCTAATTAGCACTTATTGTACTCTACTTAGCACCCTCCTAATGACAGGGCAGCTGTCCCTCATATCGATGGGACTGAGACCTCTCCTGACGAAGTGAATGAGTCATGAGTGAATGACGTAATGAGTCATTCACATCGTCAGGAGAGGCCTCAGGCCCATTGTTAAGCCCCTTCCACACCAGGGCTGCTTCGAGTTGCTTAATGTGGCGTCATGATGATGCAGGAATATCTGCGTCAGGTGTGCACAACAGGGGGCAGTGAGGTGAGGACGCAGCCTGCAGGTTCTCTGCACAGAGAACCTGCAGGCTTAAATACCCTTTCTCCAATCAGGAGAAAGGGTATTTAAGGTGACCATTTGCAAATGTTCCGCTCTTTGCATCTCTTCTAATGGAACCTCTAAACACCTCTCAAATGTCCTGCAAACAAAGATTGTTCAACATTGTGGCTTAGGGGAAGGATACAAAAAGCTATCTCAGAGATTTCAGCTGTCAGTTTCCACTGTGAGGAACATAGTGAGGAAATGGAAGACTGTAGGCACAGTGCTAGTTAAGGCCCGAAGTGGCAGGCCAAAAAAAATCTCAGATAAGCTGAAGTGAAGGATGTGAGAACAGTCATAGTCAACCCACAGACCTGCTCCAAAGACCTACAACATGATCTTGCTGCATATTGTGTCTCTGTGCACCATTCAACTATATAGCATACTTTGCACAAAGAGATGCTGTATGATGCTGTAATGCTGAGGAAGCCTTTTTTGCGTACTCGCCACAAACAGAGTCGCTTGAGGTATGGCTAAAGCACATTTGGACAAGCCAGTTTCATTTTGGAATAAGGTGCTGTGGACTGATAAAACTAAAACTGAGTTATTTGGACATAACAAGGGGTGGTATGCATGGCTGAAAAAGAACACAGTATTCCAAGAAAAACACTTGCTTCTTATTTGATTATTATAGTTCCCGTTAGGGGTCGCCACAGCAGATCAATCGTTTCCATTTCACCCTGTCCTCTGTATCTTCCTCTGTCACATGTCCTCCCTCAGAACATCCATAAACCTCCTCTTTGGCTTCCCTCTTCTCCTCCTGCCTGGTGGCTCCATCCTCAGCATCCTCCTCCCTATATACCTGGGTCCCACCTCTGCACATGTCCAAACCATCTCAATCTCGCCTCTCTGACTTTGTCTCCAAACCGTCCCACCTGAGCTGTCCCTCTAATATGTTCATTCCTAATCTTGTCCATTCTTGTCACTCCCAAAGAGAATCTCAACATCTTCAGCTCTGCCACCTCCAGCTCTGCCTCCTGTCTTTTTGTTAGTGCCACCATCTCAAAGCCGAACAAGCTGGTCTCACTACTGTCTTGTAAACTTTCCCCTTCACTCTTGCTGATATTCTTCGGTCACAAATCACTCCTGCCACCTTTCTCCACCCACTCCACCCTGCCTGCACTCTCTTCTTCACCTCTCTACCACACTCTCCATTACTTTCAACAGTTGACCCCAAATATTTAAACTCATCTACTTTCACCACTTCTACTCCTTGTAACTGCACTATTCCACTGGGCTCACTCTCATTCACACACATGTAATCAGTCTTGCTTCTACTGACTTTCATTCCCCTTCTCTCCAAAGCATATCTCCACTTCTCCAGACTAGACTCAACTTGCTCTCTACTCTCACTACAGATCACAATGTCATCTGCAAACATCATAGTCCATGGGGACTCCTGTCTGATCTCATCTGTCAACCTGTCCATCACCACTGCAAACACGAAAGGACTCAGAGCTGATCCTTGGTGTAATCCCACCTCCACCTTGAATGAGTCTGTCATTCCGACTGCGCATCTCACCGCTGTCACACTATTCTTGTACATGTCCTGCACTACCCTAACATACTTCTTTGCCACTCCAGACTTCCTCATACAATGCCACAACTCTTCTCTTGGCACCCTATCATAAGCTTTTTCTAAGTCCACAAACACACAATGTAACGCTTTCTGTCCTTCTCTGTACTTTTCCAACAGTATTCTCAGAGCAAACACTGCATCTGTAGTGCTCTTTCTCAGCATGAAACCATATTGCTGCTCACAGATCTTCACCTGTTTTCTAAGCCTAGCTTCTACTACTCTTTCCCATAACTTCATGCTGTGGCTGATCAGCTTTATGCCTCTGTAGTTACTGCAGCTCTGCACATCACCCTTGTTCTTGAAAATAGGAACCAGCACACTTCGTCTCCACTCCTCAGGCATCCTCTCACTTTCCAAGATTTTATTAAACAATCTGGTTAGAAACTCTACTGCCATCTCTCCTAGACATTTCCATGCCTCCATTGGAATGTCATCTGGACCAACTGCCTTTCCACTCTTCATCCTCTTCATAACAGCCCTCACTTCTTCTTTGCTAATCTCTTTTACTTCCTGATTTCCTCTCACCACATCATCCAGCCTTTTCTCTCGCTCATTTTCTTTATTTATCAACTCTTCAAAATATTCCCTCCACCTTCTCAGCACACACTCCTCACTTGTCAGCACATTACCATGTGCATCTTTTACCACCCTAACCTGCTGCACATCCTTTCCAGCTCTGTCCCTTTGTCTGGCCAATCGGTACAAGTCCTTTTCTCCTTCCTTACTATTCAACTTCTTGTACAGCTCGCAATATGCCTTATCCTTTGCTTTTGCCACTTCTCTTCTCGCCTTACGCCGCATCTCCTTGTACTCCTGTCTACTTTCTTCATCTCTCCGACTATCCCAAAACTTTTTCACCAACCTCTTTCTCCTTATGCTTTCCTGGACCTCTTCATTCCACCACCAAGTCTCCTTGTCTTCCTTCCACTGTCCAGATGTCATACCCAGTACTGCCCTAGCTGTCTCCCTCACCACATCTGCAGTACTTTTCCAGTTGTCCAAAATTGCTTCCCCTCCAACTAGTGCTTCTCTCACCTGCTCGCTAAATTTCACACAACAGTCTTCCTCCTTCAGCTTCCACCATCTGATCCTTTGTTGAGCTCTCACTCTCTTCTTCTTCTTTACCTCTAAAGTCATCCTACAAACAACCATCCTATGCTGTCTAGTAACACTCTCCCCTGCTACCACCTTACAGTCTGTGATTTCTTTTAGCTTGCATCTCCTATAAAGAATGTAGTCCACCTGTGTGCACCTTCCTCCACTCTTATATGTTACCCTGTGCTCCTCCCTTTTCTTAAAGTAGGTATTCACCACAGCCATTTCCATCCTTTTTGCAAAATCAACTACCATCTGTCCTTCCCCATTCCTATCCTTGATACCATATCTACCCATTACTTCCTCATCACCTCTGTTCCCTTCACCAACATGCCCATTGAAGTCTGCTCCTATCACCACTCTTTCATGCTTGGGCACACTCTCCACCACCTCATCTAACACACTCCAGAAATCTTCTTTCTCCTTCATCTCACAACCTACCTGTGGGGCATATGCACTGATGATATTCATCATCACCCCTTCAATTTCCAACTTCACACTCATCACCCTGTCAGACACTCGCTTAACCTCCAACACACTTTTAACATACTCTTCCTTTAAAATGACCCCAACACCATTTCTCTTCTTGTCCTCACCATGGTACAACAACTTGTACCCACCGCCGATGCTCCTGCTCTTACTTCCCTTCCACTTGGTCTCTTGCACACACAATATGTCTACCTTTCTCCTCTCCATCATATCAGCCAGCTCTCTCCCTTTACCAGTCATACTACCAACATTCAAAGTCCCCACTCTCATTTCCACCCTTCTAGTTTTCTTCTTCTCCCGCTGTTCGTGGCAACGTTTTCCTCTTCTTCTTCGTCGTCTTCGCCCAGCAGTAGCCCAATTTCCACCGGCACCCTGTTGGGCAATAGCACCAGTGGCGGACGTTGTTAACCCGGGCCGCAACCGATCCGGTATGGGAATTCGATTCTGAGTCTGCATAGTTAGGTTGGCTTGTTTTACGCCGGATGCCCTTCCTGACACAACCCTCCTCATTTATCCAGGCTTGGGACTGGCACTCAGAATGTACTGGCTGCACACCCCATGTGGCTGAGTTACCTACAGTAAAATTTGGAGGTGGTTCCATCATGCTTTGTGGCTGTGTGGGCAGTGCAGGTACTGGGAATCTTGTTAAAGTTGAGGGTCACATGGATTCCAGTCAATATCAGCAGATTCTTGAGAACAATGTTGATGAATCAGTGACAAAGTTGAAGTTGTGCCGGGGCTGGATCTTTCAATAAGACAACAACCCTAAACATTGCTCAAAATCTACTAAGGTATTCATGCAGAGGAACAAGTACAATGTTCTGGAATGGCCATCTCAGTCTCCAGATCTGAATATTATTGAAAATCTGTGGTGTGATTTTTAAGTGGGCTGTCCATGCTCAGAAACCAATGAACCTGAGATGTTTTGGCAAGAAGAATGGTCCAAAATACCTTCAACCAGAATCCAGACTGTCATTGGAAGCTATAGGAAGCGTTTAGAGGCTGTTATTTCTGCAAAAAGAGGATCTACTAAATATTGATGTATTTTTTCTGTTGGGGTGCCAAAATTTATGCAGCTGCCTAATTTTGTTAAAAGAATTAGGCAGCTAGGTTCTTGCCGCTATTGTTTGAACTTGAACTTGAACTTATTTATTTGGCACACAACTCGTCAATAACAAAAACTGATATACAAGACAATTCCTCAGTGACATGTGTGACCAAAAAGGGGGTGAGCAGAAGCAAAGCTTATAAACGCCCACCCCATATATACATACATACATATATACACATTACCTATCCCCAGAACAAGCACACAGGCGACAGTGGTAAGGAAAAACTCCCTCTGATGTATTGAGGAAGAAACCTCAAGCAAACCAGACTCTAAGGCAGGGGTGGGCAATCATGTGCCATGAAGGGCCGAAGCACTGCAGGTTTTCCTTGCTACCAATCACCTCAGCAGGTGATTTCATTAATGTTCAGGTGTTTCAGCAGGTGATTTCATTGACAACCAGGTGGTTATGTTCAAGGGAGAAGCTCATCAGCAACCCACCTGCTGAGGTGATTGGTTGCAAGGAAAACCTGCAGCGTCTCGGTCCTCGTTGCCCACCCCTGCTCTAAGGGGTGACCCTCTGCTTGGGCCATGCTACAAACACATTGAACAACACAAACTCAAATCCCATTATCATAAACATATCAAGTGAACACCGTGTCTTCATCTACATACATATTTACATACATATACAGTATACATGTATACACACACCAACATACATACATAATTACACACACACATATATACACATATATACATATACATAGATACACATACACATATACATACATGCACACACAAATGAATGTTACTGTACAAGTTCACAATTACAACTGACAACACAAAACTCATCGTACTTCATTAGATACATATCTTGAAAACATCATTTTTTTATATTGATTTTTAAACTGATTGATATTTGGACATCGTTTGAGTTCATCTGTCAGGTTATTCCATAATCTAGGGCCACACATGGAGACACAGAAACCTTTCCTGGTCGTCCGAGCGCCAACAATTTTAAAATGATACAAGCCCCGTAAATTATATTTTCCTTCTCTCTCAGTAAAATATTCTTGAATTCTAAATGGCACTTCTTTATTTTTCATTTTGTACATTAATTGAACAGTTTTGAACAAAATCATATCGTGAAGTTTTAATATTTGAGATTTAATGAACAGTGGGTTGGTGTGGTCTCCATAACCTGCATTATGAATTGTCCTTAATGCTCTTTTTTGAAGAATGAATAATGGTTGCAATGTAGTTTTGTAACTGTTGCCCCAAACTTCAGCGCAATAAGTCAAGTAGGGTGCAACCAAAGAACAATAGAGAGTATGTAGTGCTCTGCAATCAAGAACATGCTTTACTTTATTTAATACTGCAATACGTTTTGATACCTTCATTTGAATATGCTGAATATGAGCTTTCCAATTAATTTTTTCATCAATAATGACACCTAAAAACTTATTCTCTTTGACACGTTCTATGTTTACCCCATGTATATTTAACTGAATTTGTATGTCTTTTTTATAATTTCCAAATAACATCAATTTAGTTTTAGACAAATTTAATGATAATTTGTTAATATTAAACCATCTCTTTAACTTTATCATTTCTGTTCCTAAATCAGATAATATTTGTTGCAGATTTTCCCCTGAGCAAAACAGGTTTGTGTCATCTGCAAAGAGCACAGTTTTAACCATATCTGAGGCTTTACATAAATCATTAATGTATAAAATAAATAATTTTGGGCCCAACACAGAACCCTGTAGTAGCCCACAAATGATGTCCAGATATGAAGAACAGTATTCCCAGAGTTTAACAAACTGCTTTCGGTTTTGTAAGTAGCTTTTAATCCAACTCAGAGCAACTCCTCTGATCCCACACAGTTCCAACTTTTGAAATAAATTAATATATTGTGATCAATTGTGTCAAAAGCCTTTCTTAAGTCAATAAATAAACTTGCAACTATTATCCTTTGGTCCACATGTTTTTATGACGTGTCTTTATGACAATGTTGCTTTTCATCCCAAACATGGACGAGTCACGTTCAGCTCATCGGATCTTTAGTTACTGATCCGTTCAGATATGTTTGTGCAAGACGTCGGACTTGGGAGGTTGGATGACAGTCAAACGGAATGCTGACAGTACAGGAACTACACAAACGATGAGGAACCGTCAAGACAGAACGCAAAATGGAATACGGACGAATTGAAGTTGTCAGGATTCGTTCACATTTTTCAACAGTTTGAAAATTCTGATGAAGCACCAGCTGCAGGAACAAAGCTGGATGACGGTGTCTCTGAAAATCAACGTAAGTCCAGATTTCTTGTTTCGTTTTGGCTTTGGTGTCCTTCGTTAGTGCCGTGTGACCGGAGCTAAAGGGTCAGTTTTTACATAAAATTCAAGGACAGATTGTATAAAGGAAACAGGGGAAATGGAGTTACAGGGACGAATTAATCACAGCAGGTTTAAATTATACTCTTTGGCTGTGTTGAACGCCTGTGTAAAAAACCCAAATTATTACTCCCGAATTCTGAGAAGACATACGTAGATGATTGTAATTGGTCCTGTCAGAAAGAAACGCTTTTATGATCACTAGGTTACCACAGGGTGCTTGTCCATCATAATTAAAGACTTAAAATCTTTGTGTGATTATTTTATATCCTTGCCCTTTGGTTTGCATATGGGAGGGGCGGCTAACACTCCCTGTTTTACTTGCATAACATTGCAAGGATTAGACGTATTCTCTCTATGGCTGTTGCGGAGAGACCAGCTCATGCTTTTGTGTTTTCCATAACAACTCTTGTAAAGTATTCTAATATACGTAGTTTGGCACAAACCAGTATGAGATGTCTTCAGATAATTCACAATATGGCCGCAAGAGTTTTGACTAGATGTAGGAAATTCTGTCACATTAACCTTGAGTTAGTCTGCCTTCGGTGGCTGCCTGTTTAACCCCCTACCACCTGCCTCATTTTGACTTGTCAGTATCTCACAAATAAAAAGTGAAATTTCCCATCGATGTTATATACAGGCTTAGAAGGGGTTAAGGTTTTGTTGATGCCATATATAAAATAATGTATAGTGTCAGTCAGACGTCTGTACGTGCAGAACCTGTTAAGACGTACTGTGTATACTGAGCCCTGCAGTCTCAGAGTGCAAGTCTACTGTGTGTCTCAAGGGTAAATAAGAAGTTGGCTTCTTTTGCTCGTCATAGGTCTGTACTGTGGAATAAATTTCCTGTTAACAGTCTAAGTTACTGAATCTTTTGAAGGTAAACTTAAGACGTATCTCTTTTCTGTCACTTATAATTAGAGCATGTTTTACCTGTTCAGATTTTCTTAAAATTGTTTTATTGTTTCATGTTATTCATATGTTTTATATCTGTACACTCTAAAATTTGCTGCTGCGTTTAGTTATGTCCACTTGCTAACTCTTACAAGTTTTGGATGTTGAACTGCACTTTCCAAGCTGAGTTGAGTTGTAAAGTTGAGTTCAACTTCAGTGGAGTGTCCTTGCCTCAAGTGGAGGAGTTTAAGTATCTCGGGGTCTTGTTCACGAGTGAGGAACGGATGGAGCGTGAGATCGATAGACGGATCGGTGCAGCATCTGCAGTGATGCGGTCGCTGTATCGGACCATCGTGGTGAAGAGAGAGCTGAGCAGGGGGGGCAAAGCTCTCGATTTACCAATCGATCTACGTTCTGATCCTCACCTATGGTCATGAGATTTGGATCATGACCGAAAGAATGACATCGCGAGTACAAGCGGCCAAGATGAGTTTCCTCCGCAGGGTGGCTGGGCGCTCCCTTAGAGATAGGGTGAGGAGCTCGGTCACTCGGGAGGAGCTCGGAGTTGAGCCGCTGCACCTCCATGTCGAAAGGAGCCAGTTGAGGTGGCTCGGGCATCTTTTCCGGATGCCCCCTGGACGCCTTGCTGGAGAGGTGTTCCGGGCACATCCCATCGGGAGGAGGCCCCGGGGATGACCTAGGACATGCTGGAGGGACTATGTCTCTCGGCTGGCTTGGGAACGCCTTGGGGTTCCCCCGGAGGAGCTGGGGGAGGTGTGTGTGGATCGGGAGGTCTGGGCGGCTTTGCTTGAGCTGCTGCCCCCGCGACCCAACTGCGGATAAAGCGGAAGAAAATGGATGGATGGATGGATGGGTTGAGTTCAACATCCAAAACTTGTAAGAGCTCTTTATGTTAAAGAGAGGTAGCAAGTTGACATAACTAAACACAGCAGCATGTTTTAGAGTGTAACTGGTTTGTTGTTCAGCACTTTGAAAGTGCTTTATTGATCAGTCATGTATGTAGACGCCTTTACGGTGTCAAATCTCGTACGTTCTTGCTGGGGAGCCTGAGATTTCGTTGTCAGTGTAAACAAGCGTTTGCGGCAACTTGTTTGCAACATTGCGTTGTTATGGAGGTGAGTTCAACCAAAATATGTACTTAGGCCTTTAACTAAGATAATCGTGAGTCTTAAATGTAAGTGTTGCTGTTAGGGTTGTGTGTCGGGAACTGGTTCTTTTCGGGTATCCTTAAGAAATTATTCGATCCACTGACATCAATAGCCTTTTTGCTTAACGATTCCCTTATCGGTCCTTCAGAGTGGCCATTGTTTTGGGGGGTGTTTGTTAGGAAAATGATCATTTCTCTACATTAATTACAGACCCTGCAGCCTTGAACCAGTGAAGCAGTGCTTCAATCTTCGATCTTCTGCTTTGTTGGATCTTTGTTTTATTTCACTTTAACTTAATTTTTCCCCGCTAAAACCCTAAAGGGCATATGTCTGTGAGTAATATTTACCTTTTTATGTTAAACCGACCTGTTATGGTCTTCTGAAATAGATGTATTTTATAACTTAAAAACATGCTAATGCATTAGCATGTCTATGGCATTTTCAATGTTAAAGTTAGCATTAAGCTGAGCCATTATCAAGCCGCCCTCCCCAGCGTGCAAAGGATTCTGGGATACTCTAAAACCATAGTAGTGGATACAGAATAGCACTCTGTCTCTACATGCGAGTGACCATCCATCTGTTACATTTTTGTCACAACACTATAACTTATGAATGCATTACTAAGATTTACTCAAAAAATCATGTCTGTAACTTTTGAGCCATGGAATATCACACCCCGTGTGTGTTCTCGATTGTGATTGTGAGTTACACATGCAAGCTTCAGTTACTCCTGGCGGGGGAATGCTCAGGCACGAGCTGCCTTGTTCATTTTGCATAGAGTCATGCAGAACAGAATGACACACCTGGCAGAATTGGAGCTGTAACTGTGCCAGAAAAAGCAGCTGCAGGTGGAAGAAACTCACGAGACAGGCAAACTGTATGACAACTACAGGCAATGTAAACAATGTAACGATTGAAAAATGTGCAAAAGTCCTGTGCTACAAATGAGATAGATATGGTGCAGCTCAGTACCTAATATAGTCCGTTTTTAGTGCAGATTATTGTTCAACATGGTGATGGTTTTGGGGAAGAAACTGTCTCTGAGTCTGTTTTTCCTGGCCTGTATGGACCTGTAGCGCCTGCCAGAGAGCAACAGGTTGAAGAGGTGAAAGCTGGGGTGTGTATTGTCCTTGAGAATGTTCTTGGCCCTACTAAGACAACGGGAGGTGTAGATGGTGGAAATGGAGGGCAGAGGACAGCCAATGAATTTTTGGGCAGTGTTTGCTACCCTCTGCAGTCTCTTCCTGTCAGCTTCAGTGCAGCTGGAGTGCCACACTGACACTGCGTAGGTCAGCAGGCTCTCTATAGTGGAGCGATAGAAGGTCACCAGCAGGGGTGTGCTTAATTGCTCCTTCCTAGGCACCCTCAAGAAGTGTAGTCGCTGCTGGGCCTTCTTGACCAGTGCTGCGGTATTGACTGACCAGGAGAGGTCAGCAGAGATGTGAACCCCTAGGAACTTGAAGGACTCCACTTGCTCCACGCATTCGCCATTGATGTATAGGGGGGCAGGGGCAGCTTTCTTTCGACGGAAGTCCAGGATGAGTTCCTTAGTCTTTGTGATGTTTAGTGCCAAGTTGTTGGCTGCACTCCACTTGACCAGTTTTTGGACCTCATCTCTGATGATTGCTTTACAGAAAACATTGGGACATGCAAAGAGTGCTTAAGTTTTGCAAAGTATGTGGATCATAGGGGCAGTGTAACAAAACCATTTGTTGGGGTTTTAAAGGATATTAGGTAAAGATATAGAGTGTGTGTTTACTTATTTGTTTTTGTTTTGTTTCCGAATGTCAAAAGGCTGATACAAGGGTTCAGTTCTGGTGCACTGTCCAATGTGTATCTGAGGGACATGATGACCTAAATGTCACTCTACTCAGGGGTGGGCATCGAGGGCCGAGACACTGCAGGTTTTCCATGCAACCATTCACCTCAGCAGGTGGGTTGCTGATGAGCTTCTCCTCTGAACATAAACACCTGGTTGTCAATGAAATCACCTGCTGAGACACCTGATCATTAATGAAATCACCTGCTGAGGTGACTGGTTGCACGGAAAACCTGCAGTGTCTCGGCCCTTTATGGCACATGATTGCCCACCCCTGCTCTACATGATGTTAAATAAGTTATGATGAAGGTGGGGCGGTCACAATTCGCTCGGTGGTACTCGTGTTTGGGGAAGATGTGCTTCTGCACACAGTATTCCTTATATAACTCAGCTACATGGTGAAGACATATGTTCTGCCCCTGTTTTAGCAGTTAATAGTTTGGACATTTGCCAACTATCTGCAGGGCAAAACAGCGATGTGCTCGATGTGGAAGTGACCACTCGTATGGTCTGAGTGCTGATGACATTGGGTGGAAATACTGTAACTGCAACACAACCATTGTTTATGGTGGTAAGGCACCACTTGGTCTGCCAACCTCCAATAAACCTGACCGAAGAAGTCGAAGAAACTTGTGGTTGCAACCGGGACATCAGTGCCCACGTACCTCCAGGATGTGAAGTCATCAGGAAGTAGGACAGACTGAGGCCAGTTTAACCTTCAAGAGACTGAAAGGGGTCATTTAAGACCTCAGCCAAATATTTATTTGTGCCGTAGTGATGTTTTTAATCAGAAAAATGTGTCCTACCATGAATTTATCAATCTACTTCTCTGGCCATCTCTCTCTCTCTCTCTCTGTTATGTGGGGTCATTCATGACCAGCCCACTCTCATAATTTTTTGGTGCTCCTGTCACAAAATGAGTCACATTTTTGTGATTCTTTTTTCATTTTTCCTATTTCTAATCTTCTTCCTTCCCCTAACCATAACTCCCACGAAAATTATGCTTTTGCTTTTCATGACGGTATCACAAATTAATAGATTAATTTACTTTTCATGATGCTATCACAAGATACTGTGAGATTGGGTTGATATGACCAAAGAAATTTATGTATTTTTTTTAACATTACAGATTTTGATTATGTTATATTAAAGCAACAATTAATTACAACACTGCAGACTATCTGTCAGAGATAAAGGAAGTAGTATAGGTATGATAAACATAAATAGAGCCATTAAAAAAGTATAAAATATAATGGGGTCATAAATTGCTCCATTCTGTCATTTTAGTTGCTAAAGCAGCTTGGTCATTTGAGGATTAATGTTGACACAGAAGAGCAACAATTATTTACATTGCCAGCATAGAATGTAGAGTTTTTCTTCAGTAGAATGCAGGCTGGCATTCATAACAGTAAGCGTCTATCATTTATTGAGGAGTAGAGGCTCAGCTTGGTCGGAAGCTGCTTGCTTCTTGGCTGCAGCTCTACCGCCAGGAGGAGCATTGATTGGGTTGACACCACTAATATTGTGAACTCTCGGGCCTCCACAGAGGGGTCTTAAAGCAGGAGGCAGTCAAAGATTTCATTGCAGCACCGATGGGAACTGAGCTGTAGGGGCAAAAAGTGTCTTCTGGATGTGGGCTCGCAGGATTATTAAGATAACACCTTTCCTAGAACTCAGTGACTCTACTACACCTGTTTCTAAGTAATACAAGAGTAATGAATAGAATAAAGCCTTTGTTGTCATTGTACATATAAGCATACATACAACGAAATTTGTCCTCTGCATTTAACCCATCCTAATTACAGTTAGACACAATCCAACCACTAGGAGCAGTGGGCAGCCACAGTCCGGCGCCTGGGGGCCGACTCCAGATGTAGAGACATTGCCTTGGTCAGAGGCAGAAAAAGGAGCAGACCCTAAATAAGCATGTTTTTGATTGTGGGAGGAAACCGGAGTTACCCACGCAGACACGGGGAGAACATGCAAACTCCACACAGAAAGGGGTGGAAGTGATCCCACGACCTTCTTGCTGTGAGGCACAATTGCTAACCACTAATCCACTGTACCACACACATCTGTCGTGGAACCAGAGCATGCATCCAGTGCAAAGAATCCACTTCATGGCCTTTGACCTGTGGATGCCGCAAGGACACAGATGCACAGCGCCCTGTCTGCAGGACCACTCACTGCACCTTTGTACTTTGTTATTCTGGTTTGGTATTAATGCAAAGCATTAGCGGGGGGAGTTAATGAGTAGTTTGAGCAAATGACTGCAACAGCTACAACGCAGAGCAAGAGAAAGGTAGGCAAACCAAAAAAGTCTTCAAATGGTTTTATTTACATCTGCGCACAGAAATCATGCCTCTTTCATATTATTTTGAATGTTGTAAATTTTCTTACTCAGTGGACCAATTTGCATTTAAAACTTGTTTAAAAAATGTAAAGGCTGCAATTCAGTAAGCAGGATAAGATAAATTGCATGAATTGAGTGAATTGCATGAATAAATTGATCCCACAGCGGGGAAAGTCACTAAAGAAAGGTGACTAAAGTATATTGGAATGTTTGCTGGTGGGTGTATAAATACTGATGTGAACAAATTATGTGAAAAATGGAATATAAGTGAGTATAAGTATGTATACAACCCCATTTCCAATGAATTTGGGACATTGTGTAAAATGTAAATAAAAACAGAATACAATGATTTGCAAATCTTCTTCAACCTATATTCAATTGAATACACCACAAATGCAAGATATTTAATGTTCAAACTGATAAACTATTGTTTTTGTGCAAATATTTGCTCAGTTTGAAATGGATGCCTGCAACACGTTTCAAAAAAGCTGGGACAGTGGTATGTTTACCACTGTGTTACATCACCTTTCCTTCTAACAACACTCAGTAAGTGTTTGGGAACTGAGGACACTAATTGTTGAAGCTTTGTAGGTGGAATTCTTTCCCATTCTTGCTTGATGTACGACTTCAGTTGTACAACAGTCCGGGTCTCCGTTGTCGTATTTTGCGCTTCATAATGCACCACACATTTTCAATGGGCGACAGGTCTGGACTGCAGACAGGCCAGTCTAGTACCTGCACTCTTGTACTACAAAGCCACACTGTTGTAACACGTGCAGAATGTGGCTTGGCATTGTCTTGCTGAAATAAGCAGGGATGTCCCTGAAAAAGACATTGCTTGGATGGCAGCATGTGTTGCTCCAAAACCTGGATGTACCTTTCAGCAGTGATGGTGCCATCACAGATGTGTAAGTTGTCCATGCCATGGGCATTAACACACCCCCATACCATCACAGATGCTGGCTTTTGAACTTTGCGCTGGTAACAATCTGGATGGTCTTTTTCCTCTTTTGTTCGGAGGATATGACATCTATGATTTCCAAAAACAATTTTAAATGTGGACTCATCAGACCACAGCACACTTTTCCACTTTGCGTATGTCCATTTCAAATGAGCTCGGGCCCAGAGAAGGCGGTGGTGTTTCTGGATGTTGTTGATGTTTGGCTTTCGCTTTGCATGGTAGAGTTTTATCTTGCACTTGTAGACGTAGCAATGAACTGTGTTAACTGACACTGGTTTTCTGAAGTGTTCCTGAGCCCACGTGGTAAGATCCTTTATACAGTGTTGTCGGTTTTTAATGCAGTGCCACCTGAGGGATCGAAGGTCACGGGCATTCAATGTTGGTCACTTATGTGTAGAAAGTTCTCCAGATTCTCTGAATCTTCTGATTATATTATGGACTGTAGATGATGGAATCCCTAAATTCCTTGCAATTGAATGTTGAGAAACATTGTTCTTAAACTCTTGGATTATTTTTTTCATGCAGTTGTTCACAAAGTGGTGATCCCTGCCCCATCTTTGCTTGTGAACGGCTGAGCCTTTTGGGGATGCTCCTTTTCTACCAAATCATGACACTCACAATTAGTGTCCTCAGTTCCCAGATGCTTATTGAGTGTTGTTAGAAGGAAAGGTGATGTAACACAGTGGTAAAGATACCACTGTCCCAGCTTTTTTGAAACGTGTTGCAGGCATCCATTTCAAAATATGCAAATATTTACACAAAAACAATAAAGTTTATCAGTTTGAACATTAAATATCTTGTCTTTGTGGTGTATTGAACTGAATATAGGTTGAAGAGGATTTGCAAATCATTGTATTCTGTTTTCATTTACATTTCACACAATGTCCCAACTTCATTGGAATTGGGGTTGTAAAATAAATAATTAATTTAAAATGATTTAAAATCATATTCATATAACCTCAGAATGTAGTAGATTTTATCTATAAAATATGAAGGTGCACAACTGTACACAGGAAGCCAAAGAAGAAAGGCCAACATAGGTGTCATATACTCAAATTATTCTGAATCATCTAAGGTCATCAGGGCTGAACTGATATTCATTAATTAAAGAGAACTAAGATGCTTTTTGCATTGTGCCAGTCGTAGTCTTCACACTACGAAGTCAACTTTAGCAGTTAAACAGGACATTCAGTGTAATTTATCAACAGGAAATATTAATGTTACATTGTTGTATGGCAGAGTGTACTGAAATGCTGGATGTTCTAAGCATTCTGCAAATGGTTAACTGGCCTTAGTGTATGTAACTGATACAGCATGAGTGCACCTACATGTTTTTCAGCAGCTCTGCAGAGTTCAAGGATGTATGTGTGTGTGTGTGTGTGTGTGTGTGTGTGTGTGTGTGTGTGTGTGTGTGTGTGTGTGTGTGTGTGTGTGTGTGTGTGTGTGTGTGTGTGTGTGTGTCTGTCTGTGTCTGTGTGTGTGTGTGTGTAACTTAATCTGTGCATAGGAGCCTTGGGTTTGAATGTGTGTTTGTGTGTATGTACTCAGGGTATTTTGGAGAGGTTGAATGCTGGAGAGGTGGTTGTAGGCAATGGAGGTTATGTGATACAACTGGAGCGACGTGGATACCTCAAGGCGGGACACTGGACACCTGAAGCTGCGGTTGAATATCCTCAAGCAGGTATGTGCACTGCAGACCTGCATTAAGAGCACTGCAGGCTTCAACTCAAATATATATATATATATATATATATATATATATATATATATATATATATATATATATATATATATATATATATATATATATATATATATATATATATATATATATATATATATATATATATATATATATATATATATAGCACATAATCACAACATCGCTGCATCAAGGCGCTTCACACGAGTAAGTTCTAACTGACCATGCCAATCTCCCTGAGCAAGCACACAGGCAAAAGTAGTGAAGAACAACTCCCTCTGGTGGTAGTGAGGAAGAAACCTCAGGCAGAGCAGATTCAGAGGGGTGCCCCACTGCTTAGGCCATTCTAACAGTTACAAAGTTTTTACAATTTTTCCAACAATTTCTTCACAAACAGAAGAAATAAAAACAAACAGACAAACAACAACAAAAAAAACAGGGCCAGCATCCATTTAAGGTCTTGTCAGTGCCTCGGACAGAGAAAAAAAGAGCAGAGTCGGCTGCAAATTACGGAAGCCGACAGAGGACTTCATATAATCTTTTTTTAATTCACCTTGTTATCCCGAGATAACGACATAATTAATTAGAGATCTCGAGAAAACAACACTTTTATTCCGTGATCTCGAGAAAACAGATAATTATTCCGTGATCTCGAAAAAACAAAACAATTATTTCATGATCTCGAGAAAACAACTGAGATTTATAGCAGAGCTGCCTGCGCCCCCCTGTGTCAGAGCAATCTCTGCCTGTGTCAACCCCTGATCAAAATATTGCCTTATTAGGTGATCGATTATTCCAGACATTCTAAAGACCAGCGTTGCATCTATACAGAATGAGATATAGCCCCGAAGTCATCATACAAGCCTCTAGCCTACCTGAATGACCCATTTGTCAGCTGTTTACTCGAGATCATGAAATAATTGTTTTGTTTTCTCAAGATCACGGCAATAATTGTTGTGTTTTCTCGAGATCTTGAAACAAAGGCTTTGTTTTCTCGAGATCTCGAATTAGTTGTGTTGTTTTCTCGAGATCCTGAATTAATTATGTCATTATCTCGGGATAACAGGGTGAATTAAAAAAGTATTACAAAAAGGGCCTCTGTTGGCTTCCGTAGCAAATAAATGTTCCTAACGCATTAATTTACCAGCACTAAATCAACAGGCTTCACTGTTAATTCATCCATCAGTCATCCATTTTCTGCCACTTATCTAGGTCCTGGACACGGCAGCAGCAGATATTACACCTGAATTGTACTAAAGAACTTATCAGGTTAAATTATCAGACTTGATAGTATGCACACATAAATCACAACACTGTTATGAGTCATATCTGTCCTTGTCCTCTGTCTGCCTCTCGTGACTGTTCCTGGTTTGGTATTATTTAGGGTTCTCTGTGTTCAGGTCTGTGTTCTGACTATGTTTTTGCTGTTTATTTCCTGAAATATTCTGCAGTTTAGTTTGTAGTGTTATTGTAGTTTGTCTTTATTCAGTGTTTATTTTATTGTAGTTTTGTTTCAGTCTTTTTTGCAGGTCTATTCTGTGTTCCGTTCTTGTTGTTATTATATTGTTAGGACTTTTAGTGCTTATTTCTTTGTGCTCTTTGTTCTTGTTATTTTTGTATGTGCATTGTTTGGTTAGACAGCATTTTTGAGTCTGATTTAGCCCTTCTTCCTGTTTTATTTTGATGTTCCTGTTCCTAGTGTGTTTCTGTAGCTTTCTTTCAGCTGTTTCTCTACAGTGATTTCCCCCGTCTCCAATTTGTGATCACATCCCAGTTTATTTAAACCCTTATGTTCATCTCATTCTTTGTCTGAATGCTGTTCCTAATTACCTTCTTCCCACCAGTAGTTTCCAGAGTTTCCTTGTGTTTGACCTCTTGTTGCTCAACCTTATTTCTTTTTATGAGATTTTAAAAAAAAAATTAATTGGGTTTCTTCATCCATCTTCCGCGCATGACACACATTATGGAACTGCTGTGGCTCTTGATTGACAACCACCCAGGCAGACAACTGGTTAATTTTCACCTTCTGAAAGTAGTGATCTATCTGCCACAGTCAGGCTATTTCATCTTGGTTTTTAACAGTTGAGGCACCTGCACCCTGGATAATATTCAGGAAAGCACGGCAAATCCAAAGTGCCACAGATTATTTTCCCTCCCAATGCACTTAATAAACTTCATCTAGGTTTCCCCACGTCCTCAGCACATAACTGCTGTCTCCTAATGAGCAGTTGAACAAGTATGGCATACCCACACTTTGTCCCTGAAAGATTAACTCTTTAGGGTCATTCACTTTAGAAGGTAACAAAAATTTGTTTTTATTAGCCTTTTTAGACACATGTCTAGGCACATGTTTTAAATGCAAATTATTTGTGCGATTTTAACCTCCTATTTTAATTCAAAATTACCTCCATGAATTATAAATATAACCACAACAACTGAATATTATTCAGGCATTTCACCAATAATTACCAATAAAATTAACTGTTTAAGTGAGAGAAAAAGAAACAAAGCTGATAAATATCAGATTATTACAATATCCCATAGAAAGGAGTTTTTATTAAGTTTTATTTACAGAGAATTTCTGTAGCAATCCGTTTACACATATTATGGTTAGAGTCTCTGAAATAACATGAGCATGTTCACGTCACCTCCTCAACTCTGCGTTCCCGTACTGTGTACCTTCTATAGGATGCAGAAATAGACATTTAATACAAAGTCAGTGGGATGTGAATTATTTTCTTTTGTGCTTGTATGAGATGTCTGTGGGCCACCTGCTCTATTTGGCACATACATAAAATTCACCAATGGTCAGTGCACAAAAACAAAAAACAGAACACCCCCCCCCCCCCCAAAAAAAACAAAACAATGCCAACATGATTCAAGATGAAGGAGTCACTACAGATCAATTTTACAGGTCCATTTTGTCACAGAAGCAAGAACATGGTATGTGAAAAAGAGAAAGACAGAAAAGGGAAATTGTGCAGAAACCTGAGTGTTTTTTGTTGTTGTTATTTTTCTTATGTAGGGCTGATAGCCAGCGGTGGGTACAGCTAACCAAAAAGTTAGCTTTGATAACCGTTAATCCACTAACTGAAAAGTTAACTTTTATAAAGCTAAACCAATAACTCACTACAAAATTTAGCGGAAGTTACAAATACAAACTAAACCAGTAACTTTCAGTATTGAATTCAGTACACAGCAGCTACTGAGACAACGAGTCAGCGCTTCTGTCTCAGATCGGCCTTCTCTCAGCAAAAGAGACCTGGTGATCAGAGAGAAAGGACAGAGGAAAAAAAAAGATAATTTCTCTTCACACCATACAGACCTACCGGTCATTTCACTGGAGTCTTGCAGATAGTTTTGACTTATGGATATAATTTTAAACAAACTAATTCTGGACGGGTTATTGAACTTAGCATCACGCCTGTCATTTTACAAAGTGAAAATATCAGGTATATGTTTTAGTTTTAAAGTAAAGCAAAAGGTTTTAGCTTTTAGACACATGTCGCATTGCATTATGGGTACATTAGTTTCCTAACATCAGTGGTTTGATGGTATGGGTCTAACACACAGTTACTGAAATGTGTGGTGGGTTTTACAAACAAATCTGTATTTGTAAATATGTCATTTTTTTCATTTGTAAAAAAAGGCAATTTGAAAACTGAAAATTCTGTTTATCACTTTTAGCCAATGTGTAGCACACTGCCACGAACACTGCCATCTACTGGCAGTAGATGGCAGTGTTCGTGGCAGTGTGAACAGCCATAAACTAACTTTATCGGAAGCTAATTGGTCCGGTGATGGTTTTTAGAGTTATCTGGAAAGCTAATCCGCTAATGAAAATGTTAGCTTCAAAAAAGCAGAGGTCAAAAACCCTGGCTTCTGGAAGTTAAAGTCCTACCATGTTTTGCTTCTATTCGTGCACCTAAAACAAGTGATTTCACAAGCTCATCAGAGATGAACGCATTAGAACCATTTTGTTTAGTTAGAGGATAGAACAAATAGGTAGGACTTTTATCACTGAAGCTGGGGTTTTCTAGTTCATTTGCTGTTGTCACAATCTGAAGTGCGAAACCTGTGAACATACTGTAATGCACCTTTGAGCTTTACAACAAATTCACCAAAGAGAGAAGCAGCCCTTCCTGTCTATTCTCCTCTGTGGAGCCCAAATTACTCTCAGGGCCTGGGGCACAAGGCTGTGTTATATCTCCTTGTTAATTATTAACATCACTGAGTGGAAACTGTTAAAACAAAGCTAAACCTCTTTGTCTGCAGTGAGGCAGCTGCACAGAGAGTTCCTGAGGGCCAGAGCTGATGTGCTTCAAACCTTCACCTTCTACTGCAGTGAGGATAAACTGGAGTTGAGCGGCAACGTCACCGATATCACTGTCAGTACAAAATGATTAACTCAGAACAATCTTAAATTTGTAAAATCATGCACATGACACCAGCCTATTGCTGATCTGCTTTGATCTGATGCAATCAATCAATCAATTTTATTTATATAGCGCCAAATCACAACAAACAGTTGCCCCAAGGCGCTTTATATTGTAAGGCAAGGCCATACAATAATTACGTAAAAACCCCAACGGTCAAAACGACCCCCTGTGAGCAAGCACTTGGCGACAGTGGGAAGGAAAAACTCCCTTTTAACAGGAAGAAACCTCCAGCAGAACCAGGGTCAGGGAGGGGCAGTCTTCTGCTGGGACTGGTTGGGGCTGAGGGAGAGAACCAGGAAAAAGACATGCTGTGGAGGGGAGCAGAGATCAATCACTAATGATTAAATGCAGAGTGGTGCATACAGAGCAAAAAGAGAAAGAAACACTCAGTGCATCATGGGAACTCCCCAGCAGTCTAAGTCTATAGCAGCATAACTAAGGGATGGTTCAGGGTCACCTGATCCAGCCCTAACTATAAGCTTTAGAAAAAAGGAAAGTTTTAAGCCTAATCTTAAAAGTAGAGAGGGTGTCTGTCTCCCTGATCCGAATTGGGAGCTGGTTCCACAGGAGAGGAGCCTGAAAGCTGAAGGCTCTGCCTCCCATTCTACTCTTACAAACCCTAGGAACTACAAGTAAGCCTGCAGTCTGAGAGCGAAGTGCTCTATTGGGGTGATATGGTACTATGAGGTCCCTAAGATAAGATGGGACCTGATTATTCAAAACCTTATAAGTAAGAAGAAGAATTTTAAATTCTATTCTAGAATTAACAGGAAGCCAATGAAGAGAGGCCAATATGGGTGAGATATGCTCTCTCCTTCTAGTCCCCGTTAGTACTCTAGCTGCAGCATTTTGAATTAACTGAAGGCTTTTCAGGGAACTTTTAGGACAACCTGATAATAATGAATTACAATAGTCCAGCCTAGAGGAAATAAATGCATGAATTAGTTTTTCAGCATCACTCTGAGACAAGACCTTTCTAATTTTAGAGATATTGCGTAAATGCAAAAAAGCAGTCCTACATATTTGTGTAATATGCGCTTTGAATGACATATCCTGATCAAAAATGACTCCAAGATTTCTCACAGTATTACTAGAGGTCAGGGTAATGCCATCCAGAGTAAGGATCTGGTTAGACACCATGTTTCTAAGATTTGTGGGGCCAAGTACAATAACTTCAGTTTTATCTGAGTTTAAAAGCAGGAAATTAGAGGTCATCCATGTCTTTATGTCTGTAAGACAATCCTGCAGTTTAGCTAATTGGTGTGTGTCCTCTGGCTTCATGGATAGATAAAGCTGGGTATCATCTGCGTAACAATGAAAATTTAAGCAATGCCGTCTAATAATACTGCCTAAGGGAAGCATGTATAAAGTGAATAAAATTGGTCCTAGCACAAAACCTTGTGGAACTCCATAATTAACCTTAGTCTGTGAAGAAGATTCCCCATTTACATGAACAAATTGTAATCTATTAGATAAATATGATTCAAACCACTGCAGCGCAGTGCCTTTAATACCTATGGCTTTAATACCTATGGCTTTAATACCTATGCAGGGGGCCCAAATCAATAATGCAGCCTGTGACCTGGCCAGAGAGGTCACCAATGAGGGAAATGCATTGGTCGCTGGGGGCGTGTCCCAGACACCGTGTTATCTGAACACTCACAGTTCAGCTGAGGTCAAGGCCATCTTTAAGAAACAGATGGATGAGTTTCTCAAAAAGGACATTGATTTCTTGATATCAGAGGTATGAATGCATGAAGACACTTAAATCTACAATTTGGCAGAAATATACCTTAGACATTACCCTTTTGAAAAGGCAGGGTGTCCACTTGAATTTCCAATAGACAGCCAGCTAGGGGTCAATTGAAGAATTACACAGGGGTCAAAATCTAAAAATGCTCCCATCATAGTGGAAAACTATACCACATTATTTGTGTGAACACAGAGATTCCGTATAGTTTGGATGATCTGACTTATTGTTATGGGGTAAAAACAGCAAAAATAGTGACAAAAGTCAATTTCAGTTTGTACAGTAGTCAAAAGTTAAAGTTGCTCTAACTTTGGAAGAACTTAATGCAAATTTTTGGTTGCGTTAATAGTGTTTTAAAAAGGAATAGTTAGCATCATGTGTCATGCTTAGTTATCATGTTATTGGGTAAAATATGTCTCATGTTATAGAATCCAATGGACGTTAACATTGTTTAACCTTTACTTTGTAGACCAAGCACTCAACAGAGTCAAAACTATTCTATTTATTAATTCTATTAGCTAGAACCAATACTTTGCACCACCTTTTACCAAAATTGGAGCAATTGTTGTGAAAGTGTAGGAACACGGACCCACAACAGGGGGCGCAAATGAACGGACAATGGAGGAAGTCAAATAACAACACTTTACTGTGTGAAGAAGCACAACCAACACGGCGAATTACAATTGTAGACAAGTAGTCAATTCACAAAAAATGTGTCACGTGGGCAGGCTCGAAGATAAGAGACGTCCGTCCAAAGCAGAACCGGAACCACACGATTTCCTCCGCCACCGAACCCCGGGAATACTGGAGCCGCCAAGTCCCGAACACCCAGGTGGCCACTGCCTCCGCTTGTCGGATCTGGTACTGCTGGCGAGGAACAAAAACAGTTAGATGTGGGTGCGTGTGCACCCAGCAACATGTATGGTGGGGAAAACCATCTCCACCCCTCGTCGAAAAAAGAAACAGAATATCTGCTGTCCAACACACACAAGCAACAGATATTCACAGTCAGCTGAGAACGTTACCTCCTTGGTAGAGCGATATCTCGGCAAAGAGGTGGAGATGTCGTCTTGCTGATATACCACTGAAGATCAGATGATTGGTGACAGCTGTCGTAGGTGATAAGTGACAGCTGTCACCCCGGCTGCTCCTGTGAGGCGGCAGCGCCCTCTGGTGCCTGGAGCCCGCACTCCAGGCAGGGTGCCCTCTGGTGGTGGTGGGCCAGCAGTACCTCCTCTTCAGCGGCCCACACAACAGCAATTTTAACTTTTGACCCCTGTACAAACTGAAATTAACCTTTCTCACCATTTTTGCTATTTGTTACCCCATCTTCTTCTTTGTCTTTCGGCTGTTCTCATTAGGGGTCGCCACAGTTAATCAATCGTCTCCATCTCACCCTGTCCTCTGTATCTTCCTCTGTCACACCAGCCACCTGCATGTCCTCCCTCAGCATATCCATAAACCTCCTCTTTGGTCTCCCTCTTCTCCTCCTGCCTGGTGGCTCTATCCTCAGCATCCTTCTCCTTATATACCCTGGGACCCTCCTCTGCACATGTCCAAACTATCTCAATCTCGCCTGTCATCCTGTCACTTTCCAAGATTTTATTAAACAATCTGGTTAGAAACTCTACTGCCGTCTCTCCAAGACATTTCCATGCATCCACTGGAGTGTCATCCGGACCAAGTGCCTTTCCACTCTTCATCCTCTTCATAGCAGCCCTCAGTTCTTCCTTACTAATCTCTTGTACTTCCTGACTTACTCTCACCACATCATCCAGCCTTTTCTCTCGCTCATTTTCCTCATTCATCAGCTCTTCAAAATATTCCCTCCACCTTCTCAACACACACTCCTCACTTGTCAGCACATTACCATGTGCATCTTTTACCACCCTAACCTGCTGCACATCCTTTCCAGCTCTGTCCCTTTGTCTGGCCAATCGGTACAAGTCCTTTTCTCCTTCCTTACTATTCAACTTCTTGTACAGCTCGCAATATGCCTTTTCATTTGCTTTTGCAACTTCTCTTTTCGACTTACACCGCATCTCCTTGTACTCCTGTCTACTTTCTTCATCTTTCCGACTATCCCAAAACTTTTTCTCCAACCTCTTTCTTCTTATGCTTTCCTGGACTGCTTCATTCCACCACCAATTCTCCTTGTCTTCCTTCCACTGTTCAGATGTCACACCTAGTACTGTCCCAGCTTTCTCCCTCATCACATCTGCGGTACTTTTCCAGTTGTACAAAATTGCTTCCCCTCCATCCAGTGCTTCTCTCACCTGTTTGCTAAATTTCACACAACAGTCTTCCTCCTTCAGCTTCCACCATCTGATCCTTTGTTAAGTTTTCACTCTCTTCTTCTTCTTTACCTCTAAGTCCTTGATTTTCACCCTTTTTATATTTACAAAATCCTGCGGCACACCACCAACCAAAATAATATTATAATTCTATTACCTCTGGTTTTGCGCAAAACCCAATTATCGCAATAGAAAATCGATACAGAAAACACAGCATTTCGAAAATCCTCAAGCATTTTCCACTCTGATCTCAAGTAGGGCTGTCACGATTAAGAATTTCTGGAGACGATTAATTGTCAGACAAATAATTGCGATTGACGATTATATTTACTACTATTATAGTATAATTACACAACTCTGGAAGAACGTTTGGCTTCTGTGAGTGGAGAAACTGGGAATAGTGCAACATTTTTATTTTTATCTTCATTTTACATACAGTCCCAACTTTTTCTGAATTGTGGTTGTTTCTGTTGCATTTCTGAAATTGTTTCTCCTCATCAGTCACATTTTTTGCTTAAACACTGCATTAAGCCCATATTGAACAAATAAATACCTTTGGAAAGTAACAGCTGTTAAAGTTCAGAGTTCTCACCTGCTTTTTGTGATCTGTGCATCTGAACATCACCACAGCTTCTCCATGTCAGGGTTTTTTTTTTTTTTTTTTTGTGGCTCAGTTCATTCATATATTCTCATTTTTTAAATATGTTTTTAAAGATATTTGACCGTTTATTTCATCTCATGATGTCATAAATTCAGCATACGACATGCACATGGTGTGAACAGGATGGTAACGGCAGAATCACACCTTTAGAGAAAGTTCAGAGAGAAGTAAAGGCAGCTTCACGTTTTCGTTTTGCTGACATGTTCACTCGGGTTAAAATCCTCTCTCTGCTCCGCGCTCGCTGCGCACTGATGGTTCTCAGACTGTAACGTGTCGCGTCTGCATTCAAGAATCTCCCTCACGCACCCCCTCCCTCGCAGTCTGCAGCCTGTTGACTCTGCGCGCGCACACACACACACACACACACACACACACACACACACACACACACACACACACACACACACACACACACACACACACACACACACACACACACACACACACACACACACACACCAACAGCTCTGCATTTTAGACGGCTTTTGAAGAAGACGGCCACTGTTTTAATCGGCCGTCTTATCCAAACGGCAGGATGGATCGCTCTTCAGCCTCCATGTTATTGTCCCGCCTTAAGACAAGAGCAAGGCTGCAGCACAATGACGTCAGATTCTGAGTCGTTTTATGCTTTGTGGATAAAATAAATAATTCACGGTAATCGCGAATATGAAAAATAATCGCGATTGACGAATATTGTAATAATTGTGACAGCCCTAATCTCAAGTGTTTTTTAGACGTGTCGACACTTTTATTCAAAATAATCTGCCACTCTAATATTCACGGAGCGCAGAGGCTGCCTTCAGTGAACCCAGTTGTGAGCGAGAAGGCCCAAGTCTGACCACGGTGACATCAACGGTCAGGCCACCTTCCCCGCACACCTCCACAGCCAACGCGGTTTCTCCTTTCCCAGAGGAGCCATGCTCCGTGAGCAGCTGAGATTCACGCTGTAGACAGCAACCCATAACCATGGAGACGCACAACGCTATGTGCGCAAGTATGTCTATTATACTATAGTACAGCGCTTTGCTCCCATCTACTGGAATAAAAGAGCAATACATCATCTGCCACACTATTACAGCACATACACCCGATAATGGTGATATTTGATAATTGCCCACGGCACCCCTGACGATCGATCATGGCACCCTAGGGTGCTGCGGCACCCCGGGTCATCCTACAAACAACCATCCTATGCTGTCTAACGACACTCTCTCCTGCCACCACCTTACAGTCTCTGCTTTATTTTAGCTTGCAACTCCTATAAAGAATGTAGTCCACTTGTGTGCACCTTCTTCCACTCTTATATGTTACCCTGTGCTCCTCCCTTTTCTTAAAGAAGGTATTCACCACAGCCATTTCCATCCTTTTTGCAAAATCATCTACCATCTGCCCTTCCACATTCCTGTCCTTAATACCATATCTACCCATGACTTCCTCATCACCTCTGTTCCCTTCACCAACATGCCCATCAAAGTCTGCTCCTATTACCACTCTTTCATGCTTGAGCATACTCTCCACCACCTCATCTAACACAGTCCAGAAATCTTTCTCCTTTATTTCACAACCTACCTGTGGGGCATATGCACTGATGATATTCATTATCACCCCTGCAATTTCCAACTTCACATTCATCACCCTGTCAGACACTCACTTAACCTCCAACACACTTTTAACATACTCTTCCTTTAAAATGACCCCAACACCATTTCTATTCCTGTCCTCAGCATGGTACAACAACTTGAACCCACCACCAATGCTCCTGCTTTTACTTCCCTTCTGTCGGGTTTAGAATACTGTACCTTTGATAAGAGGAAGAGACAACCAGGCAATAAACAAGTGAGAGATAGAATTCAATTTAAGCTCGCGAGGAGTGCAGTCAGGCTGTACACCAAAGCTACACTAAAGTCTGGCCTGTGCTCCCGCTCTTTTTATTTAGGACTTCCCTACATACATGGGCGGTACAGCTCCTGAGGGGAAGAGTGATAGCGCGTGAGCTGTTGCCGCAGAACTGCTGATTGCACAATACATTCAGGATGTTCAGAACCTTTTTAATCTTGGGCTCGGTTAAGATGTGTTTAAGACATCTAACGATTAATCACACTTCTTCTGACAAAAGGACTGATGTATCACAATCACACTGTGGTTGGAACATTCAATTCTCTATTCTTTATCTTACTGCTCAGCTTCGGCTGCGTCCTGCATGAGTCATCTTCACATGTCCTAAAAAGAGCTTAGCGTGCACACAGACATACCACAACTTGCAGAAACACGTCATGTCACATATCTTAAGTAACCTTCACTCATCACATCAGTACAATACACTTTATCAGAGCAGAGAGAACTACATTCTACCAGAGCAGAGAACACAAAACATGCATGATAAAATAAAACAGTGTATCTACAGAATAACTCCAACATTTCCCCCCTGTTTATCATGCATTCCAACGGTATTACATCTTCACCTAAAAGTAAACAATTGTTACTAAGCAACCACTTCTTATTCAGATTTTCAGCTGCAGGGTCATTAAACAATGGTAAGAATACATTTACACTTGGGAGGTCTTATCGTTGGTGTTGAGGTCATCGTCAGGTTCACCATAATCACCTGGATCAGGGAACAGATCTGGAAGATAGTGGTCGTAGTCGTCTTCTTCATCAGTTTCATCATCGTCATCGCCTGGATGGTTACCCAGAAGGGGGTATGCCTGAGCTGAATCCTGTCTGGCTGGTGAGATAGCAGTGGTTATCATTCTATTGACTAGACCACGTAGACAAGGAATACAACAGCATCCACACAAGGTCAGAATTGCAGCAAAAACTGCTATAGATATAAGCGCAGAGGAGACCAAAGTGCGATACTTCCCAAACACGTCCAGCCACGAGTCCCAGAATTCGGCATTAACGCCGCTGTGATCCTTCATCTTCTTGTTCAGTGTCCGCAGGCCCTCAATGGCCTGGGTCAGGCTTCCATCGGCTGCTGTGTTGTTCGGTATGAATGTGCAACATTGTTCTCCAAACATTGCACAGACTCCTCCTTTCTCAGTGAGTAGCATGTCCAGGGCTATGCGGTTCTGGAAGGCCATCAGTGAGGTGGCTGCCAGTTGGGAATGTACTGCTTTAAAACCTTCCTCTGTCCAATTTCCCAATTTCTGCACGTTGTAGTGGATGTAGTTTATTCTGTCTACGTTCTTATTAATTGAGCACCACCAACAGATGGAGGATTCAAATCCAGCTGCTATCTGATCAGCCAGTTTGTACTCATCAGGCACTCCTCTGGGGACTCCTATTGCGTCAATATATGTTGGATCTCCCACTCCTTTCCAATCTCTTTTTACTCTATGCCAATTTTCAGGCACCACAGACTTTAGGTGCATCAGCAAGTCCTTGGCT
This sequence comes from Thalassophryne amazonica, assembly GCF_902500255.1. NCBI lineage: Eukaryota > Metazoa > Chordata > Actinopteri > Batrachoidiformes > Batrachoididae > Thalassophryne > Thalassophryne amazonica. Next base: position 51,314,037 of record NC_047107.1, on the reverse strand, counting down.
AAAATGGGAATGGCTTTTACTGGGAGGAGTAGGGACACTAAAGCACAGTAGCCTGACACATTCCTAGGCAATCTGTCAAAAATTCTATTATCTCCACACCACCACCACACGTCACTTCGGCTGACTGGTACAAATGAACCGTTTATCTGTATTATTCGACTACACCACTTAGTCTCGTTCAGATTTCCCAGTGGTTTCCCTGTTCCGGGCAGTTTGATACAGGAGAAATTTCCCAAAGCTACCTTTTCTGAGAATATTGGTTTGTTTTTTACCGCAGCCGCAACGGGGTAAATGTGGTCCCATACTGAACAATTGTGGTTTCGGTGTATTGTTGTATTTTTCATTACCACCAATAGGCAGTCGTCCGATATCGCTGCTGGAATCACCTGTAAAATTGGTCGGGGCCCCATACATACTACGCAATCCTGTTTTGTGGATTTTACTGCTTGCTCCGCCATCAGGAGCCAATTGTTATTTTGTCCGCTAATTCCCGTAGTTACCAAAAACCAATCATCTGCTGACAGAGGCCCTTTATGCAAGCGGGCCTGCTTGGCTCTTACAGACCCCGGTCCGGGGAGAAGGTCACCCAGTATTGTTTGATTCGTGGTGTCTCTTGAGGCATTTGTATTTGGTGTCTTTGGGCATAGCACAATCTTCCAGCAAGGATCATACCCCGCTTTGTATGCACACAGTGCAAACGTGTGACATATCCGTTCGATTGGTCTGCTTATCGGGAATTTTAACGAGTTTATTGTGAATGTCACTGTTTTGGTTCGGCCGCTGACTGTTAGGTTTGATATGATATTTTTCCAACTATACGCTTCGTCTGTCCACCCATAGGAATTTTGTGGCCAGGCGGACGGGTAGCCATTCGTCAGAAAGGTATTTCCCCACCAATGACTGGCACGGGGAAAACCCGTAGTCATGTAGAAATCATAAGCCAGCCATTGTCCAGGATCACCAATCCAGCTATCTTGTCTGAGGGCCAAAAAGGGTATCTGTACAACATAATAGATCCTGGGCGTGGTGTAACAGGCATAAAACCATTGGTAGGATGTTTCCTGGTCTTCACAAGGATTTAGTCCGCATAGTATCTGCCTCCCATGATTGTAGCAGGTTACTCCCTTTGAGGTAACCACATATCGTTTAAGGCGGCGGATTGAATTTCCACTTGTAGTTTCGTCTGTTCTGGTTGTGATGTTCTCTACTTCCCCAAAGTCAATTCCCTTTTTCATTAATGGTGTCCACACGTGCATTCCCCATATAGTGACTGTTATGGCTCCTAACACTAATGCCCAGCAGCACAATGCTGTTTTCATCCATAATGGTGTATGGCGCGACATAGTCAGGATCTCCCTAAAGTCAGTGTCCTAAGTTTCTGGTCAGTGGCTTGTAATTTCTTCTGCTGATTTTCGTGTCTGCCCTGGATCTTAACACCAGAGCCACACACTATTATCAGACTTGCTCACTTTCCGTACTTACACTGGGTTTACAGAGATCACTTTCTTACAATGTGTTAAATGTATCCACGTTTGTCTTTCTCCTATTTTTAAGGCTGTGGGTGTAGTGAGCAGTACTTGGAATGGACCTTCCCACTTAGGTGAGTGCCAGTGTTTCCTCTTGATGCTTCTTATCAGTACCCAGTCTCCAGGTACCACTTTAGGGTCGTCCTGTGGAGAGATGGGATCATCAATGTTTGAGGTCCTGTCCTTTTGCTTTTCCAGCATCGTTCTCATATAATCAGCTAGGTTTGCTTCTTTTGGTATTTCCCATGGATTTCTGAACTGAGGTAATCTGTACGGTCGGCCAAAAAGGGTCTCATATGGTGTTAATCCTGCTGTACTTGTGATGTTTATATACATTTTTACTAAGTCCACGCACTGTGTCCATGGTCTGTTTGTTTCTTCCATCGCCTTCTTTAGCCTATTTTTAATTGTCCCATTCATTCTTTCTACTAGTCCTGCGCTTTGCGGGTGATATGCACAGTGTTTTTTTAGGTTTATGCAAAACAGTTGTCCAATGTTTCTCACAACTTGGTTTACAAAATGCGGTCCATTGTCACTATATATTTTTTCTGGTATACCATACCTAGGTACTATGTCTTTGCACAGTGCTTTTGCCACTGTTAATGCATCTGCATGTTTTGTGGGGAAGATCTCGACCCATTTTGAAAATGCATCAATAATGACCAAACCAAATTCTTTCCCTTCACTTTTGTTCAATTGAATATAATCCATGTGTATGGTCTGAAATGGATATTGTGGTTCAGGGAACTTTCCTCGTAGAGGTCTCAAATTCCCTTGCACGTTGTGTTTTGCACATATCATGCATGCTTTACAAAATTGTTTTGAAAAATTATTAAATCCAAATGTTGTATACACTGTTTCGATTTGTTTAATCATCCCCCCTGTCGAGACATGGGAAACACCATGGCTTGAAATAGCTGCCCATTTATACAAATTTTTGGGCAACACAGGTTTGTTAAGGGGTCACATGTAGAGACCGTCCTTGTTTTTGACGGCTCCATGTTTTTCCCATAATTTCCTCTCACTGTCCGGGCTTTGATTTTGCATTTCTACCAAGAGATCAGGTGTTACTTCAGTTGCTTTATCAATTGTAAGTGTGTTAGGATCAGCAACCACATGAAGATGGCCTTCAGCAGCAGCTTTTGCAGATTCATCAGCGAACGCATTACCTTGGGAAATAAGATCAATCCCTTTTGTATGCGCTGCACATTCACAAATAGCCAATTGACTGGGTAGCTGGACTGCTTCTAATAATTTGGTGAGCAGAGTGGCATGTGTGACAGGCTTCCCTGTTGAAGTGACCATTCCACGATTTTTCCACTGTTGAGCGAACACATGCACCGTGGAAAATGCGTATTGGCTATCAGTATAGATTGTGACAGATTGATCTCTGAAAATTTGGCAGGCTACGGTGAGAGCTACCAGTTCGGCCGCTTGTGCTGACATGTTAGCAGGTAGCTTGACAGCTTGTAGGACACTATCATGTGTCACTACCGCGTACCCAGTCATCGTTTCTCCTAGATGATTTTTCTTTGAGGAGCCGTCCACAAATACCACTGTGCCCTCTGAAAGAGATGTATCTTTTAAATCGGGTCTACATTTAGATACTCGTTGGGCTTCCTCCACACAGTCATGTGGTTCTCCATCCACTGGGATGGGCAAGAGTGTGGCAGGATTTAATGTTGTGCAGCGTTCAATAGTCAAATGGGGTTGAGATAGGAGCGTAGCCATACAAGAAAGATGACATGCTGGAGACAGAAATGTCATATTTGTTTGTAGCAGCAATGCTGACACTGCATGGGGTACTTTTAGTATTAATGAATGGAAAAGCACAACTCCGGCAGAACTCTCTATAGCCATAGAGGCTGCTATTACTGCACGTACGCACGGAGGAAGTGCACAAGCAACACTGTCTAATTTGGAAGAATAGTAGGCAACCGGGCGAAGCCTTTCTCCATATTGCTGCGTCAATACAGAAGTCATAAAATGACCTTTGCAATCGACAGTTTGAACAAATGGTTTGTCATAATTTGGTAGGGCTAGAGCCGAGCTAGACACCAGACTTTGTTTGATTTGCACAAATGCCGCTTCCACCTCTGGGGTCCACTTCAGTGCTGTTGACATGGATATACTTTCGTCATACATTAATTTCAAGAGAGGAGACGTAATTTGTGCATAATCTGGAATCCAGCTACGGCAGTAGCCAGTGATGCCTAAAAAGGACATCATCTGCTTTTTTGTCAATGGCTTGGGTGCCTGGAGAATAGCCGTCTTCCTGTCTTGAACAATAGTGCATCCTTGTGCACTCAATTCATGTCCCAAATACTTTACTGTCGGGGACCACAACTGTAATTTGTTCTTGCTGACCTTATGTCCTTCCCTGGCTAGGTGATGTAAGGTGGCCAAAGTGTCTGTGATGCAGGTATCTTTGTCATGAGAGGCTATCAGAATGTCGTCTACGTACAAGAAAATCTGGCTACCACCTGGTGGTACAAATTTGGCCATACTAGCTGACATTACTTGCGAATAAATGGTTGGGCTTTCAGCATATCCTTGTGGCAATCGTGTGTATGTATACCTTTGTCCTGCGTATGTGAAAGCGAACCAGAACTGGCTGTCTGGATCAACCGGGACAGAAAAGAAAGCATTACTAATATCAACGACAGTAAATACTTTAGCATCTGGTCGCAACGAATTTAACAACGTGTACGGATCCGGGACACAAGGAGCTCTTTGAACAACAGCATTGTTGACAGCTTGTAGGTCTTGCACCATTCTCCAACCTACGGAGGGAGGAGCCTTTTTTACCGGAAAGATAGGTGTGTTACATGGTGAATCGGGGCAGGGGATCAAGACTCCTGCCTTCAATAGATCTTGTATTACCGGTCGGATCCCTTCCGTCGCATCGGGTCTCAAAGGGTACTGCCGGACACATGGGCGATATTCCGTTTTTGGTCTAATTTGCACTGGTAGGGCTCCTTTTACTAGCCCTACATCAGAGGGTCCTTGGGACCAGAGGGTAGGTGGAACTTCCACCAACCTCTGCTCATCCTCTGGGTTCAATAAATATGATCATGCTGTCTGTTGAGGATTATCGCAATGGTCAACACTACTCCCTGCTTCCAAATCCGTTCTATGGAGAAGGAGTACACGGAATAGACCGGTGGAAGGACTGAAAAATTCTCCACTCCCTGGATGGGATTCAACCCAATCGGTTGCATTTATGCCCTCTTTGACCATAAACCCTAGGCTTTGCCAAGTCACGAGATATGGTTTGAAGAGGGACACATGGAAGGGAGTCCCAGTCCTATGTAATCTCTGAATTTCTGGAGGAACATGAGAGACCGCAATTGCAGCTCTATTTTTCCCATCATGGTAAACACAGTCTGCTACTGCAGATGTTGGGGTTACTTCCTCTAAGAGGCTCTCATAGTTACCGTCCGGTCCTGGAGTACCCTTGAACCACAATGTGACATGGAGATCTTCCGGTTCATGTGTTTGTTCAGGATGAGACAACAACGTTTTAGCAAACGACAGAACAGATGCACCAAAAGAGGTGGGGCTAGCATCTCGTAGTTTCAGAAAATAATAATAGTAGCAGTTTAGGGCGTAATTTGAGTCGTTTTACTCGCAACAGTCCATTGTCCGACACTAGAGACAGTCCCAATGCAGTTAGACCATCTCGTCCGAGAAGATTAACCGGACATTGGGGCATCATCAATACAGAGATGCAACATGACTTCCCTTCTGGGTCCTGAATCCACACGGGTTGGGACACAGGGACAGCACATGTCTTCCCATTGGCTGCTCTTACCCAAAATGTTTCATCACTGGGCTGTAACCCTACTGGCCATGAGCAACATGTTGTTTTACATGCGCCCGAATTGCATAGGAAAACAACATGCTTCCCATTCATCATTAAAGTCACTTCCGGTTTAGGTACATCACTCATCAGTAGATCTTGAAGGTTTAGATCTGCCTCAGGGACTAAAGGTCCCGTTGATGTTGCTTGTCGGGCGGTTAGTCATTGAGGATTCTGTGTTCTTTGTGGGCAGTCCTTGGCGAAATGTCCTAATTTGCCGCAAACCCAACACTCATTTGACCTTCCAGCCCAGGGCTTTGGGGGAGCTGACTGGCCTTGGCCCTGCCAATTTCCTTGCATGTCCTGCTTCCATTGCCTCTGTGGGTTTGATTGAAAACGTCCTCGGGGTGGGCTTCTAAAACGGCCCCGCCCACGAGGTGGTCTGAATTTTCTGCCTTGAAAAAAGACTTGGCCTTCCTGCCATTCAGACTCATCAGAATAGAAGGTAGTCACCTGTTTCCTTTTTGGGGCTGCCTTTTTTGTTTTCAGATTTCTTTCTGCGTGTATGGCGTGGTCTACATACTCTTGTAACCCAGCTGTTGGGAGCGTTATCATGTGTTTGTCTACCCATGCTCGGATATCTGATCTGGAGTTGGCATGGAGTGCATTTTTCAATTGTTGTTCATACACGCTATCATTTTTCAGTGGTAGAAGACCACTGTGCACTTTAAAAACTTTTTCCATTCGATGTCGATAGTCTTCGAATGGTTCATCATCTTTCTGTTTTGTGCGATTTATTTCTGTGTAATTTGACTTCTGCTGGTATTTCTGCTTAATTCTCAGCAGTAGTGCGGCCAATCGATCTTCCAATTCCTGACTATCATGGGCTAATGGAGTGTGGTCTGCCTCTGCAGGATCCCAATCTCCTTTTACATCAGCCCAATCCTTTGTCACAGTTGCCATTATGACTTGTTGAACTTCATCCCCTCTAAGATTGTAGGATTTAACCAAAGCGGTTATGTCAATAATGTACTGGGCTACATCTTCTCGTGGGGGAGTTACACCTTCCACAGCTGCCTTAACGTCTGCTTGTGTCCAAGTTCGGTACACAAGAATAGTTCTTGGTCCTGACGTATGTGGATTTGCCACATGAATCATTGGATAGACTCCTGATCCACCTGGTTCCTGATCAGCCGGTGGGGCTGATGGTCCAGGTTGATTTTCTTCATCTTTTAGTGTTTTGGATCGTGTTTTCATGACGTGTTGTGTAGGGTCTACATATGATGGGGGTTGTCCCTGCGGTAAATCTGGATAGAGTTTATTCTCCTTTATTTCAGCTTCTGGCTGACTGTGTTTTGTAGTATCCAATTTTACTACCATTTCTACTTTTGGAGCCGCAGGCCCTGTCTCATTATCTTCTTGTCTGTGAAACATCACGTTCCCCTGCTCCTTCTTATCATTTACTGTTTCTTTCTGTCTTTCCTTTGCTTCTCTAAGGCCCTTCTTTCGTTTCTCAACTTCTCTTTCCCATGCTACAATTTCACCTTGACCTTCTTTTTCTTTCTTTTTCTCACTTGTTCCACACTTTTTCTCAATACTGTTCTTTAGTTTAGTTAATGACTCTTTCTGCAGGCGTCCATCAAATCCATGATCTTTTATCCACTTATCTAAGTGTTTTGTTGAATTTGGATCAATTTTATTCATGTATATCCAATCTTTTGTTTTTAGATCGTCCCGGGACTTAGGTCTCTCATTTTTACTATTAGATTTTCCCATTTTGTGTTTTCAGAATGTTTTAGACCAGTGATGGTTTTGCCCCTACAGGGTCCTAATCCACTGGTGTTGTTACAATCACAGGGTAGTAATCAACTATTCTGAGAAGTGCGTTCCCTTTCGCCACCCCGGAGGGCACGGGAAGGCCTTGCCTTTGCTTCTTCTCAAAACTTACTACTTACTTTCCTGTGAGATTTTCATAGAGGGGAGTCGAAGTGACTCCACACTCTCACTCAGTCACTTTTATTACACTCACACACAGTTATTTTATTTACACAAATACATAGAAACACTTTTAATAACCGGACGCATATTCTTAGGTCAGGGGAGCTCGCCCTCCCGTGGAATTTAACTAATGTCCTGCATTAGGGGACTCCACCATCCCTGCGAGGTTTAACTGCCTTTTCACTGTGCACTTATTTCCCTGTTTAACCGTGACTTTCTGTCACTATTTCACTATTTCAACATTTCTATTTTACGCAGCCTACTGCCACCATTCACAACAACAATTTTATCAGAATCAAATTCTATACTCACACTTCGTCGGTCTCTTTCCCTCTCGGTGATCCCGTCAACCTTTCAGATCCCAGCCAACGGATTGAGCCAGTCCCGTCAAAGGGTCTGAGTTACCTTGGCCAAGGATTTCTCTGGTGTCGATCACGCTCGCTGGATCCGTCAGGTCTGTTGGGATCCCGGACGAGCCCCCAGTCTTTGTCGGGTTTAGAATACTGTACCTTTGATAAGAGGAAGAGACAACCAGGCAATAAAACAAGTGAGAGATAGAATTCAATTTAAGCTCGCGAGGAGTGCAGTCAGGCTGTACACCAAAGCTACACTAAAGTCTGGCCTGCGCTCCCGCTCTTTTTATTTAGGACTTCCCTACATACATGGGCGGTACAGCTCCTGAGGGGAAGAGTGATAGCGCGTGAGCTGTTGCCGCAGAACTGCTGATTGCACAATACATTCAGGATGTTCAGAACCTTTTTAATCTTGGGCTCGGTTAAGATGTGTTTAAGACATCTAACGATTAATCACACTTCTTCTGACAAAAGGACTGATGTATCACAATCACACTGTGGTTGGAACATTCAATTCTCTATTCTTTATCTTACTGCTCAGCTTCGGCTGCGTCCTGCATGAGTCATCTTCACATGTCCTAAAAAGAGCTTAGCGTGCACACAGAGATACCACAACTTGCAGAAACACGTCATATCACATATCTTAAGTAACCTTCACCCATCACATCAGTACAATACACTTTATCAGAGCAGAGAGAACTACATTCTACCAGAGCAGAGAACACAAAACATGCATGACAAAATAAAACAGTGTATCTACAGAATAACTCCAACACCTTCCACTTGGTCTCTTGCACACACAAAATGTGTACTTTCTTCTCTCCATCATGTCAGCCAGCTCTCTCCCTTTACCAGTCATACTACCAACATTCAAAGTCCCCACTCTCATTTCCACCCTTCGAGTTTTCTTCTTCTCCCGCTGTTTGTAGAAACATTCTCCTCCTCTTCTTCGTTGTCTTCACCCAGCAGTAGCCTAATTTCCACTGGCACCCTGTTCCATACCGATCTGGTATGGACATTCAATTCTTAGTTTGCATAGTTGGGTTGGATTGTTTTACGCCGGATGCCCTTCCTGACGCAACCCTCCTCATTTATCCAGGATTGGGACCGGCACTTAGAATGTTCTGGCTGCACACCCCATGTGGCTGAGTTGCTATTTGTTACCTCATAACGCCATATAATTCAGTCATAGATAGTCCAAACTATACCTTTCTGAAATATTTATGAACAAACAAATAATACAGAATACATTTCAATATGATTGGAGCATTTTTTTTAAATTCTGACCCCTGTGTAATTCTTCGATTGACCCCTACCTGGGTGCCTACTGTAAATTCAAGTGGACACTCTGCTTCTTCAAAAGCGTAATGTCTAAGGATTTTTTTGTGACAAATTTGGTGCTTGCATCACCATTTGAAGGATTCTCCTGTAAATATTCTCTTATCTGCTGTAATACAATAAATGAAACATTTTTCGTATTAACACATAGTCACATTTTGCATGAAAGAATTTGCAGAAAGTGATGACATCACTCAATTCTGAAGCATCACATAAGTTTTATTTTTGCTGTGGTTGATCTCACTGCTGTTATTAACTTTTCTGCACCGATACCACTTTTTTTTCCAGACTGAGTGCAAGTACGAGTAAATGGTAAATGGACTGCATTTATATAGCGCTTTTCCATCCGCATCAGACACTTAAAGCGCTTTTACAAAAAATGCCTCACACTCACTCCAATGTGGGGGTGCTGCAATACAAGGTACTCGCTACACACCGGGAGCAACTAGGGGATTGCCAAATTATCCAGTCAGGCTGGGATTTGAACCAAGGATGCTATGGTCTCAAGCCCAGCGTTTTAACCACTAGACCATCAAATCCCCAATTATATTGAAGTACATACATTTGAGTACTCGTCAATACTGAGTACCGATAGGAATACTTAATGATACATTACAGTTTCATGATGACTTTGAAAACAAGTTTTATTCATCAGTTGTTCCTTACTTTTTGAGTGTAACTGCTACCAATATCATTAGCTTGTTTTTTTTTTTTTTTTACAAACATTTCACTTAAATCATGTAACTTCACTTTTTGACGTACAAAAAAAAATTGTCCTTTAACATTAATCGTGTGTTGGTTTTTTGTTGTTTTTTGTTTTGTTTTTTTTATTGAATTTTGCTTATGCGGAAGAGAGAAAAAATTGCCAAACAGGTAAACAAGAAGGCAGAAACAAAAATACACCCCAAAAAACAAACCAGAAACACAGTCCCACCCACTCCAAAGCCGCAATACAATACGCTTTTGCTGCAATACAATACACAATTTTATAAAAAATAAGTACAACCACGTGTATTTATAGTGAACAGTTAAAAAGAAGAAAAAATAGACAATAACAACAACAACAAAAATTTGCATGCTTCCGTGGGGCACCAGATTATTTCCCTATGGAGCTTCAATCAAAGTTTCTGTAAAAAAGCGTGCAGGGAGCCCAAAGTCTCCAAAAATTTTTTGATTTGTGATTCAAGTCATGAGTGAGGTTTTCCAGAGGGAGAAGAGCTGATATCTGTGATAGCCAAACATTGACCGTAGGCACGTGAGGGGCAGACCATAGCAGTAATATGCATTTCTTGGCAGGTAATAGCAAGATTATCAATACAGACCATATATCTGTATCAAAAAGATTACCGGGTACATGGTTTAACAGATAGAAAGAGGGTGACATTATGAAATGTTTACCAGTCACCTCCTGAATAACAGAGCGTACATCTTCCAAAAATGACTGGATGTGATCACATGACCAAAACAAAAGAATAAGTGTCCCCTTATGAGCTTTACATTTCTAACAAAGGTTGGAACTGCTGGGGAACATCCTCTGGAGGTGGACAGGGGTGAAGTAAGTCCTATGAAAATATTGAAATTTTGTTCATGTACTGAAATTGAAGTACATTTTGGAAATATTCCATCACAAATCTTGGTCCAGTCACTAAAGCTAAATGCTACCCCAGATCACACCCCACAGTGGCTTCAAAGAATTGTAGGCAGAAGCATTGGAGTGCACAAGTAGAGTATAATACTCTGAAAGTTTCCCTTTCAGCAATTTAGAGGAAATCAGGGTGTTTTCTCTATCTGAAAGATTCAGATGAAAATTGTCCCCCCGCAGAAGGAATTTGAGAAAGTGATGAATTCGGACATGTTTATAGAAGTCTTCAGAAGGAATGGTAAACTCTGTCCTAATTTGTTCAAGTGACTTTAAAGAGTCAGAGGTGAACAGGCTGATGAAATCTCAGACACCTTTAGACATCCATTATAACAAACCAATACTCCTAACTGGAGGAGGAAAATCAGGGTTCAGTGCGAGAGTGGATCGAACAGAAATAATTGAGGGAATGTTCAAATATTTTCTCACACCTTTCCAAACCAATATTGTATTTTAGACAACAAAATTAGATTTTAATCTGTCTATATTGTAGATAAAAGGGAGAGAATCCAGTTTAAGAGGGTGACATGCAAGGGATTCTAAATCAATACATAATGAGCCCTGTCTATTCATGAACCATCATAGTCATTATTTTAAGTTGAGCAGACCAATAATAGAGTTGGAAATTAGGCAGCGACAAAACCCCTAGTTCCTTCGGTTTAGTGAGTTTTATAAACTTAACCCTCGGACATTTATTTTTCCAAATATACTGAGAAATATGGGCATTCAAAGATAAAAAAAAAAATAGGGGTCCAATAACAAGGAAGGTTTTGGAATAAATAATTTAGACAGGGGAGGATATTCATTTTTATAGCATTGATCCTCCCCAGAAAGGAAGTAGGTAAGGATAGCCAGTTTTTAGATCATTTTTAATTTTCTGAATTAAAGGGGAGCAATTAGTACTAAACAAGTCCGCCAAATTGGGGGTGAGGAAAACAACCAAATAATTGAGATCCTTTTCTGACACCTGAAAAGGAGATTGTACTGGCCTGTCCCGAGGAATGTTGAATGGCAAAGCGACTGATTTACCTAAGTTTATTTTATAACCTGACAAATAAGGCTATAGAATTCAAAACAGCTGGAATGGACTTTTCAGGGTTCAGTAAGTACAAGATCATCAGCAAAAAGAGAAATGACGTAATTTTTTCTCATTTCTTGCAACCCCTGTAATATTGGGGTTAGACCGTATTGCTTCGGGTAAAGGTTCAATAAACAGTGTGAACAATAGAGGTGACAAAGGGCACCCCTGTCTACAACCCCTACGCACCGAAAAAAAATTCAGAAACCAGACAGTTAGTGTTGATGCTGGCCATTGGGTCTGAGTAAAGGGTTTTAATCACGTTAATAAAATTAGCGCAAAGGAAAATTTATCCAATACTGACAACAACCCATTCAACTCTGTCAAAAGCCTTATCAGCATCTAAAGAGAATATAAATGCTGGGATTTTATTAGTATTGCTATAATGTATGATATTAAGAGCACACCGTACATTATCCACACCATGCCTTCATTTCGCAAATCCTGTCTGGTCTGGGTTTATAACTTTAGGGAGAATTTTTTCAAGTCTGCGAGCCATTGCCTTTGTAACTATTTTATAGTCTACATTAAGTAAACTGATAGGTCTATAGGATGAACAATCCAAGGGTTTTTTATCTCTCTTTAAAATTAGGCTAATAGAGTCATATCTCCAAGATGGTGGAATATCACCTTTCCAGATGTTATTGATAGCAGGTATAAGAAATGGGTGAATCTTGGGCCAAAATTCCTTGAAAAATTCTAGTGGAAACCCATCTGGGCCCGGGCATTTCCCATTTGGCATGGCTTGGATTGCAGCCCATACTTCCTCTGGTGTGAATTCAGAATTTAAGTTGGAATAATCCTCCTCTGCAACAACAGGTAATGAGATGTTATTGAGGTAGGAATTGATATTAGAATCAGCATTTTGGGAGCTGTAAAGGGAAGCATAAAAATCTCTAAATGTTTCATTAATGGTTAAAGGGTCATAAGAAACGTCACCGCAAGATGTCCTTACCTTATTGATTAAACAGTCGTTTTGGTTTTTCAAATGAAAGGTAAGTAATTGGCTGGATTTGTTACCAAATTCATAATCAAGGTTGGGTAGGATTACTTTGAAAGAATACATGTGGATTACATGTATGCATGTACATACATTTGGATTACTTGTAATCTGATTACTTTTGATTACATTTCAAAGTAATCCTACCCAACCTTGTTCATAATACTTTTGTTTAGACAAGATCATTATCTTCTGAATATGGCACGTGTGATCAATATTGAGTTTAGTCTTTACGGCCACCAATGTTTTTAAATTTGAAATATTGGGTAATTTTTATGTAGTTGTTCTAAATTTGACACGTCCTTTTCGAGGATTTTCCTAGTGTTCCCCAGTATTTTCTTTTGATGGGAAGTATACGAAACTAGAAGCACTCAGAGAGTGCAAACCTCCACCAAGGCCATGGGGTCACTGACGGCATAACATTGACGGAATCATTGAACCTAAAAAAGTCTAACAATGATGTTTGCTCAGTAGTAAAAAAAGTTTCATCTGCTGTGACTGGATAGCATGTATCCTTAGCGCTTGGCATCACAGTTTATTGCAACTTGCACCTTTCCCAGAAGCTACTGTCATCTGAGCACTGATATCGATATTGCATGTGCTTAGAGACAAAATTCAATTTATTATTCAACTAAACTGCAAATATATGAATTTTTTTTTAACATTTATGAAACACTTCTCTAAACAAGGCCATAGGGTCACTGACCCTAAAGAGATTCCCTCCTTTGCACAGTGATCTATTTCTTTTTGTCTCTTTCTCTAAAATTGTATATAATAATCATTAGATTATTAATATATAAACAAAAATCAATTTAAGAAATATTACAATTTGAAAACAAATGCACCCGAACGTGATGACAGCTGCAACTGCTTAATGCTAACTTTTAACATTGAAAATGCCATAGACATGCTAACACGTTAGCATCGGGATCCAGATCGTGATCCGGATCACCACTAAAATGTAATCACTTGTTCCTCTTGTCATTTTCAACCACTCCACAAAATTTCATCAAAATCCGTTCAAAACATTTTGAGTTATCCTGCTGACAGACAGACAAACAAACAAGCAAACGCGACCGAAAACATAACCTCCTTGGCAGAGGTAATAAGCTCACCGCGTATGGTAGCTTTAGCGGCATCCCATATCATAGCAGGAGAAACTGGAGAATTTTATTATCAAACCAGAATTGTGACAAGCCATTATGGACAAAAGAACAAAGAGTCATTATTCAAAAATGACATTGAATCTCCATATTGGAGTTCTAGGGATGCTAAATGTTGATTCAATCTGTAAATGCACAGAGGTGTGATGGGATAGTACAATAGAGTCTATGTGGCCGGCCTGGACTGAGTGCAGGAATCGTTTAGGGATGAAAAAATAGTCAAGTCTGGAATATGAGCCGTGAGGGTGTAAATAAAATGTATACGTAGTCTTTCACTTTCGGGTTAATTTCCTGCCACACATCTATTAACCCAGTGTCTGCGCACTAACTGTTAAGGAGTTTAGATGATTGTGGGTTTGAAATACTGGCAGAGGAGGATCGATCCAAGGAGCCAATCATGATACAGTTAAAATCTCCAGCCAAAAAACCGAGGCCTTTGCAATAATTATTAAAGATTAGAATATTATGAGATAAATTTAGGCATATTGTGGTTTAGGGCGTAGACATTGAGAATAGTAATATGCTGTTTAAGTACAAAACTTGTAATCAACCTAAATTGACTCTCTGCATCCTTTTCCTTGTGTTCTAAAATAAATGGAAGGTTCTTACATATAGGAATTGCTGTGCCTCTTTTGTTTTGTAAATTGGAAGAGAAATAAACTTGGCCTACCCAGTCTCTCTTAAGTTTAAGGTGTTCTACATCAGGTAACCTAGTTTCTTGAAACAATGCTATGTCCAGCTTCTGTTTTTTCAAATGTGTCAGTATCATTTTCTTCTTTATCATGTGGTCAATCCCTTGGACATTCCAAGTAACAAGTTTAAGTCCAGACATAGGAATCAGGAACTGATATACAGACTAATAGACTAGATTGACCTTGAGGAAGAGGAGAGGAAGAAAGAAAAACTGACAGTGAAGTAAGTGTGGTAATTAAAAAATAAGAAAATAATAAAATAAAAAAATCTAAGTTGCAGCGCTTATCCACCCATACCCTGTCCCCAAACGACAGGAATAAAATACCCCAGATAGTCACAACCAAAATTACGTGTAAACATGAACTGTTCTCAAATTAAGTAAACCACAGTAACATTATAACCACTCAGGAAACCAACCAAACTCCAGACCAGGTTATAAACACCCATAGGAGTCCCCTCCCACCAAAAAAGAAAAGGAAAAACATTATTATAGAACCTAAGCATCTTAAATAAAAATGTAGACCCTAAATTGGTCTTGATACCAAGTATACCCTGCTTATAATGACAGTAGTAATGGCATTAAATAGATAAAATTAATCTTGTTACCAGGGCTAAAGTGTTGGTACTTTCAAGTCCAATGTCCATTATGTCAATGTCTTTGTGGGAGAGAGAGAGAGAGACAGAGAGAGAGAGAGAGAGAGAGAGAGAGAGAGAGAAAATTAATATGATGAGTGGCATGGGCTCCATATGGGTTAAGTCTCTTTTCTCTACCAGAAACAAACCTCAGTTAATAGGTTCCAAAAAAGCAGCAGCTGACTCAGAAGGTGTCAAAAAGATGAATTCGACCATCGTGAAGACAATGCAAGTGAGCCGGATAGGCAAATCCACGGCACATTTTGCGGCGAGCCATCACTTTACTCACAGCGTCGAACTCCAGTCTCTTCCGCAGAACCTTGACAGACAAATCAGGGTAGAACCACAACCGGGTATCGGGTGACGTAGCATCAGAGACATTTTATGATTACAAGTACGAGTAATTGAATACGGGATCGAGACGATACCCGATACTGGTATCGGGATCGGTGCATCCCTCCTTTTCTGCGGTGTTAATATTTTTTGTTTTTCAGCCAGTGTTCATGGGTCTGGTGGACCTGCTGTATTTTTGGGTTTCACAGCCCAACGAGTGTTCTGTCAAACTGCAAATTTTATTATAGTGTTGGATGGGTGGATGTGGGGGCAGTCATGGGTGAAAAGCATGAACAGTATTGGACTCAGAGCACAGCCCTGTGGGGTTCCTGTGTTCAGGATGATGGCTGAAGAGATGTATCTCCCAATTCTAACTTGCTCTGGGTGGCTGCTAAGGAAGTCCAATAATACCCATGAGCTTGGTGAGGAACCAAAGTCCAGGTCACACAGACTACTAACCAATTACCTCTCTGGCACAAATGGAATGAAGCCAACCACACAAAATATGAAATATCATTGGTTCAAACTGTCTGCAGTGAAATATACCTCAAAGTAAATGAAAGAGTCACTGCAAGGCTTTTTTTAATCTGCATTTTCCATACTGTCCCAACTTTTTCTGATCGGGAGTTCTTTATATATATTTCTTGCAGTACTTTGAACATGTAGAAGAGGCCGTGTGGGCAGTGGAGGTGTTGAAGACCAGCGGTAAACCAGTGGGTGCTACACTCTGCATCTCCCCTCATGGAGACATGGATGGAGTTCCTCCTGGAGATTGTGCTGTCAGGCTGGTCAAAGCTGGTCTGTGGACATGCTTTTGCACAGTGTCTTTTCATGTTCTAGCTTTCCCCACTGAACATTTTACACATGTGCAGGAGCTGACATTGTCGGAGTAAACTGCCACTTGGACCCTCTGACGTGTTCGGACGGTGAAGCTGGATGAAAGAGGGATTGGAGAAAGCCGGTCTGAAGGCCCATCTGATGATCCAGCCGCTGGGTTTTCACACTCCAGAACAAAACCACACTGGATATGTCAGCCTCCCGGAGTACCCCTTTGGTCAGTATGTCTTTCTTTTCCTTTTTTTTTTGTAGATTTAAAGGGGTCACACTGTACACTTTTTTTTTCTGCAATTCAGCATAAGTCATTATATTCATTGTTGTTGTTCATTCGGCTGCTCCCGTTTTTTTTGTTCGGGCTCACCACAGCGGATACAGCCAGATCCGCATTGGTAATTGCCACAAGTTTTATGCTGGATGCCCTTCCTGACGCAACTCCAGTTTTACCTGGAGAAACACACACAGCCGCTGGTGTTCCAAAGAGGTCTCCCATCCAAGTACTAACAAGATCCTGCTCTACTTAGCTTCTGAGATCTGATAGGATCTGTTATGTTTCGGACGTGGTCGGAGCACAGACCCAGCGTTTGAAAGGACCCAGCATAAAATAGGCAGAGCACGGTTCAAAAGGTAACAGAATTTAATAAACATAACAGTGAGTGACGTGCTAAACAACTAAAAAGTCTGCGGTCTGGTGAGGTGGAAACACGGCGCGCTCTCAACAGCGCAAACGGTCCGGAGCCACAGCAGTTCGGACCCAGGGACCCCGCCGACACCCCCCAGGTGGCCGCGACAAACCAAGTCTGTGAAGAAAGAAAACATGGAGGTGAGTCCAACTCCACACAGAGAGACACAACTCAAAGATGCACGCAATCAGCAAACACTTCCTGGCTTAAATCTATACATCAGCTTCTCACCCTGCAGGCACGGAACAACTCAGTTCAAATCTCCACTGCAGCAGAAGCTGATTAGACAATTAGCATAACGTGACAGCTCGATACAACAAGGTGTGAGGGACACCAAATCCACTGTCATTACTTCATAAAAGTCACCAAAACCAAATTACCTCAGGAAGTGTGCTGAAGAGCGTGAGACCTCACCCAATCCTCCTTCACAGACTGTGGCATCAAACCTGGAGCGGTCTCTGCGTCCGTGATGGTGAGATTGTTCTCTTGACGTCGATCTCACACGTCTGCTCACAAGGTCGAGTCTCTGGCAATCACACACTGTGCATTCAAGGTTTAAATGCAGCAATCTCTGATTAAGACAAAATACACCACAGCTGTGAGTCCTGATGACCTGCACGTGAAAACAAGCCTCAGGTGTTCAGGGTGAGGTCCTAATGCTCAGCCACTCAGTCCTGAATGCATACCACCTGGTGGGAGAAACAGAAAACAAAAACCAAGCCAGCCAAACACCCCAGCCCACAACAGGATCAGGCTGACACAGAGCAGACCAGCTGCGAGTCATTAAAAACATATAAATGTTTGGAGTCAAAAAAGTCACACATACATGGTGGTCATGCACCTTAAAATAATATCATTTTGGTTTTTCAATGTGTCTACTGCTTTAAACACAAAGGAGCTGTCACTTCCTATGTCCCTGCATTTTCATTGTTGTTGCCTTTGGAGAGAGAGAGACATTTATTACAAACCGCAGTGGCTGCATTTAACAGTGCAGCAAGACTCCAGATATGGATTTCTATGACATATGTCACAGCAGTGTGGAATGACCCATTTCCGTGATCCTGTGATTCCTGTGATCATCAGAGTGGTTTGGAGGTGGTCACAGGAGGCTGAAGACCGTCTTTGTGGATGTTTTGAGGCGACCGATTGGAGTGTGCTCTTTCAAGCACCGGGAGAGGACATCGAAAGCATTACGGATTCCATAACGGATTCTATTAACTTCTGTACTTCTGTACAGACAATATCATCTCAACCAAGACTGTGCGCCATTACCCCAACAACCCGTGAGTGACCAAGGACATCAAGGCGACACTGAACAGGAAGAAGGCTGCATTCAGGAGTGGAGACAGAGAGGAGCTGAAGAGGGTGCAGCAAGAACTGAGGAAGAAGATCACAGAGGGGAAGGACAGTTACAGGAGGAAGGTGGAGAGCAAGCTTCAGCAGAACAACTTGAGGGAGGTGTGGAAGGGGATGAGAACCATAAGACGGCGGACCAGATGATAGAAGGAGACCTTCATGAGGCCAACGAGTTAAACCTAGAGTCCTGTTATTCAGAGAGTAGCGACATGACAAGTCGGGGAAAAAATGGTCACGTGACTCGTGGTGCCATCTTGGGGCCAAAATAGCATTCACTGTTAATCAGTGTGCATGTAAATCCAGCTATTTTATTTATTTATTCGCTGAAAATGTCAGGTTGCTGTGCATTTGGATGCACAAACAGACACTACAAGGGCTTCAAGGTGTACAGATTCCCTTCAGATCGGAACAGAAGAAAAATTTGGGAAAATAAAGTCAGCTGTGTGGGATGGAAGCCGACATCATCGTCAAAGCTTTGAGAGGTAAATTTATTGTTCATTCCCATGTACAGTAAAACTCACCTATATCATCATCAAATAAACTGGATATTCGCAGTCACCGAACAAAAAAAGTCCCAAATTTTTTGTATTGTTTTCCATGTAACGAACACCGTATGTCATGGATGTTTTATAACGGATTTTTCGCTCACATCGGATAAAATGTTTCATCCGATCGCAACGCATTTCCATTAAAAATCCCTTGCATGTGGGACCAGAGTCATTTCCGTGATTAAAAGCTTACCTTTGATTTGGAGGTGATGATTGTAGAAAGAAAAGCTTGTTGAGGGTCAAATTAATCCATAATAAAGTATAATCCAGAGATGGAAAACTTTCAAACCGTCACGCATGTCATTGTGTGACACGGAGTTACAGAGCTGCAGAAGCATAAATCAGGCTTTAAATTAATTAAATATATCATCATGAATTGTAAATTTATGTAAATTTGATAGCTTAACTATTTTTATATTTATTTTGATAGTACCTGTACCTGGATGTGTTGCTGTATGTGGTTAAATGATTTTAAAAAATGTTGAAAACATAAAACGTTCATTCAGTAGTTGGACCCAAAATGGTGCCATGTTCTCAGTTGATGCTACTCTCTCAATTAAGGGACTCTAGTTAAACCTGTTCATCAACAGGTTTGTCTCTGCCCACCCTTCCCCCAGCTCCTCTAAGTGTTCCCCCTCCCCTGTGCACTCACCGCACACCCCAATTATTACCACCCCCATCCTCCTACCAACCTGCCTCCACTCCCCTCCCTCCACCACTCCCTCACCCCCCAACACCTCCCATCACCATCACTGCAGAGGAGGTGAGAAGATAATTAATCGCCTGTGTCCAGGAAAATCTGTGGGTCCTGATGGCCTCAATCCCAAAGTACTGAAGGAATGTGCTTTCCAGGTGTGTGGGATTTTCCATCATATCTTCAATGTGAGCTTGAGCCAGATAGTTGTTCTTGAGTGGTGGAAAACTTCATGTCTGGTCCCTGTGCCCAAGAAGAACCCCAACACACTTAATGACTACAGACCTGTGGCCCTAACATCATATGTTATGAAGTCACTTGATAGGCTCAACCTGGGGCACCTCCGCACAGTCACTGAATCATCACTGGACCCCCTGCAGTTCGCATACCAGCCCAACGGTGGAGTAGACGATGCCATCATCTTCATGCTCCACAGAGCTTACTCTCACCTGGAGGAGGCAGGCAGCACTGTGAGAGTCATGTTCTTCGACTTCTCCAGTACATTCATCACAATCCAGCCTGACTTGCTCAGCAATAAGCTATGGGACATGAAGGTGGAGGCTCCACTGGTGGCCTGGATTACCAGCTACCCCACTGGCCACCCACAGTATGTGAGCTTCAAGACATTAGATCTGACATCATCAGGAGCAGCACAGGGGCACCACAGGGGACGGCCTCTCTCCCTTTCTGTTCACACTCTATACCTCAGATTTCAGGTTCTGGTCACAGTTCTGCCACCTGCAGAAGTTTTCGGATGGCTCTGCCATTGTGGGCTGCAACAGCAGTGACCAGGAGGCTGAGTACAGGAGTGTGGTGGACAGGTTTGGAGAGTAGTGTGCACTCAACCTCCTGCAGCTCAACGTATCTAAGATGAAAGAGATGGTGGTGGACTTCAGAAGAGAGAAACAGTTACCATTAATGGAACTGAGGTGGACATTGTGAGAGAGAAAACTGACCCACCTTTCGTCAAAAAAGTGACAGCTGCCAATCAAAATCGGCCACGTCACTAAGCCCCGCCCCCTCTATGACGTCATAGCCAATCAGAATCGATGACGTCACTATGTCCCGCCCCTAAGCCCCTCCCCTAGTCCCGCCTCCAAGCCCCGCCCCTTATGACGTCACAGCCAATCATAATCGATGACGTCATTATGCCCCGCCCCTAAGCCCCGCCCCTGATCCCGCCTCCGAGCCCCCGCCCCTTATGACGTCACATCCAATCAGAGTCGATGACGTCAGTATGCCCCGCCCCTAAGCCCCGCCCCCAGCTCCTCCCCTAGTTCCGCCCCTGGCTCCTCCCCTAGCCCCACCCCCAAGCTCCTCCCCTAACCCCGGCCAAGCACCGCCTCCAAGCCATACCTCCCCTCCCACCCAGGGTCTAATATTTTAATGTCATTTTATTTCATGAATTAAAGAACGATTAAAAATACCTAGATCTTTTTAATGTATTAAAGAATTAACTAATTCTGAAATAATTAAACATAAATCACTGTCTATTATTTAATGACCCTTTAATATCTTTAATTCTTAAATTATTACGTTTCCTTTTCTGTTTTTTAATTCGTAAATTAAAGAAGGGGAACAAATACCCGTCTCTCTCGGCTGTAAGTCTTTGCAGCAAGACGGTCAAATACCCACGCATAGAGCCGCTCGCGGAAACATGACCCCACGGCTGTAAAACCTGTTGCAGACGCTGTGTCTGTGTGAGTGCGTGTGTGTGTGCGTGTGTGTGTGTGTGTGTGTGTGTGTGTGTGTGTGTGTGTGTGTGTGTGTGTGTGTGTGGCGGGACACCCGCTGAGCGGAGATGCTGCCCCGAGGTGATGAACCCGAAGAACAATAAACAATGCTCCTTATCACTCACGCCAGATGATGTTTTCTTTTAAGATATTAGCCGATCGATCATGGGGCGCGGGACACCCGCTGAGCGGAGATGCTGCCCCGAGCCCGAACAATAAACAATGCTCCTTATCACTCACGCCAGATGATGTTTTCTTTTAAGATATTAGCCGATCGATCATGGGGCGCGGGACACCCGCTGAGCGGAGATGCTGCCCCAAGCCCGAACAATAAACAATGCTCCTTATCACTTACGTCCCTGGGAACGAGTCAGCGAGCATTTCCACTACGACCGGTGAAGAGTGAAGATGCCTGGACCCCCAGCTATGGGTATAAAATAGAATAAATTTGCGGAAAAAATCCTGGAAAACCATGTTGTTTAATTAAGTTTTCTTGTCTTCGAGCAGAGTGCGAAAACCGCATCAGCTTTCAGGGTAAGTGATTTAAGTAATCTGTTTTGATAGAAATGAGTGTTTTTAAATGATGCACGCCGTCTGAAACTGTTTTTTTTAATTTTTTTTTAGACAAAACCACGCAGACGGTCCAGAGCGCGTTCGGACCCGTCCTCGGTAATATATTTGAAATAGTACAGAATATCCGCTTGCGAGGGTGATGCTTTGTATTCATTTATTTATGTTAATTCTAGAAATCAAGTCAGAGCCCCCTGAAGAAGTTCGAAGGCTGGAAGCCCCGACTTCACCACGCAGATGTAAGTACAGCGATCGAGATTAAATCACGATTAAAACTCTGGAATAACCCGATTTTTTCTGTCACAGCCCATGGAGAAGCGGGGTCAGTGGGAGAGACCCGTAAAACGATCCGCGGATGTACACGGTAAGGAGTCGGAGTTTATGTATTTATTTATTTTAAATATTTAATAACTAACGATTTTCTCTTTTTTCAGCACGCGGTGGAGGGAGACCGTCTATTTTCCACAGAGACGCAAGGCTCGAAGATATTCTGAGCTGGGATTAACCTCATCACGCAACTTTCTTGAAAATGTGTAGTCTGTTTTTATTTTTTTATTTTTTCTCTTATTCCGATGGAACGGGAGAATTCATTTTGAAGAGGTATATTAACTGAATTTCTTGAGGTAGATTCTTCCTGCTACAGATTTTAAAAGATGGAAGGAGAGAATTCACATCGGGAAAATAACTTCGGACGTGTATTGGATTTAAACGCTTCAATAATCGACTCAGCGGGGAGCGCTCCTGGAGCAGATGGTCCATTACCCGAGGCGTTAAATTCGCCGCCTCAAAATAACATCGAGTCCGGAGAGAGACTTTTAAGCCGTGTTCGTTTAACACCGTTAAATGAGGCTCTTAACAATTTAGCGGCTGAACGAGAATCGGAAGAAATTAACCCCTACATCATTTCTGCGATTAACGCTATAAATTCGACGGTCCAGTCTGATACTGAAGAGCCCCCTGACCCCCCGCACACCTCACCTCCAGACGAGTCCGGTCCCGCGGCGTTGAACCAGGTACGTCTGACTCCGTTAAATAACGCCGTAAACCTCCTCGCGTGTGAAGTTAATCCTCACGTCCAATCCGCGGTGGATGAATTAAATCAAACGCCTAACGACGCTCGCGCTTTTTCACCTTTAAGAAGTCCCTCCCCGCGCAATGCGCGCGGAGAAGAGATTTTAAACAGAGCTCGTTTAACCCCGATAAACGCGGCGATCTCTGTTTTGATGGAAGACGGAGATGATGCACGACCGGGACCCAGCCGACACTCTCCCATGACGGGTGGTGGGGCTGCTAACGTCATCAGGAGACCTGCTTTTAACAATATCGAAATCAGGCTGCCTCTCAATTTCCAGCGCGCCGACGAAATTCCCGACTACGCGGAATTTTACCGTAACGTCGTTGGGGCTCTTCATAACTCGGTCGAAAAGGCTTTAACACACGCCAGGGCCGGGGACTTTATCCAAATGGAGATTCGTGGGGACTCAGTCTACAACGAGGCCGCTTTGATCAGCTCATATAACGACGCTGGCGATGTGACGGGCTTCCAAAATCTGTTAGAACGATTGATACAATCAAATTCCAACGTTTTAGCCGACGAGTCTCTGGAATTAGTGGTTCAAGTCATCCGCAACCAGAACGGCGCGGGGAAGCGCAGAATAGATGACCTCCTCCATCACGAGGTTCTGAGGAAAAAATCCAAATGCCTTAATATCGTGTATAATCCTGACAACAGTTTATGTTTCGCGATAAACCTCGTTCAGTTATTGAATCCTCATCTGAGTACGCACGAGGCGGAGCAGCGCGGACTGGCGTTACAAAATAGCGTCGGATTAACGGAAGCTACGCCGGTATCTTTAGAGCAGGTGGGAAAATTTGAAAACGCTCTGGGTTGTAAAATTGTGGTGTTTTTCAGAGCCGAAGGGGAGAGAAAGCTGACAAAATTCCAGACAGGAATACCGGCGCAGCAGAAAACTCTTTTCGTTTTTCTGTTTAATAATCATTTTTACGGAATCATCGATTTAAAGAGATTTTTGGGAGTGAAATATGTATGTAAGTTTTGCTTTGAGGGGTACAATAACCACGCCTCCCATAATTGTCCGTCATATTGTAAAATTTGTGAATCCACGCAGTGTTATGAGAAAAATAACCCTGTATTCTGCAGCGAATGTAACAAGGAGTGTCGCTCTCCCACCTGTTACAGCCTGCATAAACAGCCGAAGTATCGTCCTTCCGCCGGTAAGTTCGTTAATGTGTGTGATAACAGAAAAAAATGCTCTCGATGTAAACGTGAGTATTACATAGCGTTTTCTAAAAACAGCGCTCCGCACGTGTGTAAGCAGAAGAGGTGTCATATATGCGGCGAGGCTCTCCAGGAGCCGAGCGAGGGTCACCTCTGCTATATGACCCCGCTCAAAGCTGAAGAGACGCATTCAGAGAAATATGTTTTTTATGATTTTGAAACGTATGTCGATAATAACGGGGAACACGTACCGTTTTACGTCAGCGCTGTAACAAAGACGGGTGATTTTTGGAGCGCATGGGGGACAGACTGCGTAGCCCGCTTCTTTAAACATTTTAGAACGAGAAAATTCAAAGAATACGTGTTCATCGCTCACAACTCAAAAGGTTTTGACGGCTATTTGCTTCTAAAGTATTTAGTCCAGCAGGGCGTAACCCCCGCTGTGATTATGACCGGGAGTAAACTATTACTCATGACAGACGCCGCCTTTAAACAGAAATATATAGATTCGTTATCTTTCCTTACAATGCGCTTATCTCAGATGCCTAAAGCCCTGGGGATCCGGCTGAAAGACGAAATCATCCGCAAAGGTTACTTTCCGCACCTGTTCAGTTCAGAAAAAAATCTGAACTATGTCGGTCTGTACCCTGACTCAGCGGCTTACGGGGTCGCAAATATGTCAGAGGGAGAAAGAGAGGAATTTAACGCGTGGTACGTGCGGAAAAAAAAAACGCAATTTTCGATTTTAAAGCCGAGGCCGTTATGTATTGTGATAACGACACAAAAATCTTGGCTGCAGCCTGCTCCAAATTTATGTCTGAATTCATCGCTGAAACACTCGTGGATCCTTTTACCTGCGTTACAATCGCCTCGGCGTGTATGAAAGTCTTCCAAACTAACTTTCTTGCTCCAAAAACGCTGGCGATCCCCTCCGCCGACAATTATAGAACGAGGCATAAAAAATATTCGGACGTGGCCGTGCAATGGTTAGAATGGGTTGCTGAGACGCAAAACATTATCATCGATCATGCTCTAAACAGGGGCGAGAAAAAAATAGGAGGTTATTATGTTGATGGGTATGCTCAGATTGACGGCCGGATAAAAGTGTGGGAGTTTCTCGGATGTTTTTACCACGGGTGTGCAAGGTGTTTTACACAGCATGAAATAAACCCTCTCACAAACACCTCATTTGGAGAGCTCCACGCAGCGTGTCAGAAAAAAATAGCCTTTCTGCGGGCTATGCCGGGCGTCACCCTCAACGTAATTTGGGAGCATCAATGGCTTGAAATGAGGCTGAGGGATGAGAGCGTTCGGTGTTTCCTCGCCCGCAGGGGGTTACCGCCGCCCCTCGAACCTCGCGACGCTTTATACGGCGGTCGGACTTGCGCGGCCCGTCTGAGGTACACGGCTGAGCAAGATGAGACGGTCTATTACGTCGACGTGACCTCGCTGTATCCTTACGTTAACGTAAATTTCACATATCCCACGGGGCATCCGGAAATTATAGAGAGAAATTTCAGAGACCCCAGGACTTATTTCGGGCTCATCAAAGCCATCGTGTACCCGCCCCAGGGGCTAAAATTCCCCGTCCTCCCACACAGAACTCCTCACGGTAAACTGGTGTTTACTCTGTGTCGCACCTGCGCTGATGAAAATAATCAAGCTGCAGCGTGCACACACAGTCAGCAGCAGAGAGCTCTGTCTGGGACTTGGACGACCCCGGAATTCCACAAAGCTCTGGATACAGGCTATGCTGTAGCTAAGATTTTTGAAGTCTGGCATTTTGAGGAAAAAAGTGATAAAATCTTTGAGGGGTACATAAACACCTTCTTAAAACACAAGCAGGAAGCCTCTGGTTTCCCTCCCGAATTTGATAAAGACTCCGAGAGCAGAGAAAAATACATCACGGACTACTGGCTGAATCAGAAGATTCGTTTAGACCCAGAAAAAATCAGTCACAATCCGGCAAAACGTCAGATGGCTAAGATCTGCCTCAACTCCTTCTGGGGGAAATTCGCCCAGAGGGCAAATCTGACGCAGACCGCGCTCGTTAAAAATGCTGACGATCTGTTCAGGTATCTGTTTTCTGAAGAGTACGAGGTCACATATCTAACATTCCTCAGCAGTCAGGCGGCTATGGTTCAATGGAGGTACGGCCCGCGGCACGTCAGCCGACCGGGTAAAACCGTCAATATTTTCATCGCGGCGTTTACAACGGCGTACGCGCGTTTGACCTTGTACGGTTTTATGGAGGCTGTGGCAAATCCTGACAGGATTCTGTATTATGATACCGATAGCCTGATTTACGTTTGTAGGCGGGGTGAAACCCCGCTGCCTACCGGTAATTATCTGGGGCAGCTCACCGACGAGTTGAACGGCGACGTCATCACAGAGTTTGCAGCGGCGGGACCTAAAAGTTACGCATATAAAACCGCACGAGGTAAAACGGTCATGCGTGTGAAGGGGATCACTCAAACCCACGAAAGCTGTCAGAAAATAAACTTTGACAGCGTCAAAGATCTGGTCGAGGGTTATATAAAAGATCCCGCCCTCGCTGCATCTATCATAACGCCGCAGCAGGGAATTAAACGTCATAAAAGCAGTTTCAGTTTGACAAACGTGTCATTTCAAAAATCCTTCAGGGTGGTGTATGACAAGCGCCGTCTTTTAAAGGACGGGGAAACCGAACCGTTCGGATTTTGAAACATGTCTCACTCTGGAAATACGGTGGAGATTGACCCCAGACTTCAGCTCCCATTCTCCTGTCTCATCGTTGGACCGAGTGGTTCGGGAAAGACTGTGTTTGTGAAAACATTGCTGGAAAATTGTAGCCACGCTATGAGACATGTGCCTGACAACATTGTATGGCTGTATACGTCTGAACAACCTCTGTATTCTGAACTGAAGAATAAAAATATTAAATTTGTAAGAGGACTCCCTGACTCATTTCTGGACGACAGCCTTTTCCCTGAAGGTCAGAGCCATCTGGTTATTTTGGACGATCTCATCTTTCAAGCAACGGATCATCCTGAAGTTGTAAGAATTTTCACCCAGTACAGACATCACCGGAATATGAGCGTCATCATGATCACACAGAACGTGTTTCATAAAGGGAAATACAGTCGAACCATCAGTTTGAATTGTAATTATATGGTGCTGTTTAAAAATCCCAGAGACAAGTTACAGATGAACATTCTGGCTCAGCAAATGTTTCCCGGCAGAAAACAATTTTTTTTGGAGGCACTTGATGATGCTACGAGCGTACCTTACGGGTATTTATTACTGGATTGCACGCAGGAGTGTCCAGATCAGTTCAGACTGAGATCGGGATTACTCCCGCACGAGTGGCCCACAGTTTATTTACAGAAAGATAAACGGATATGAGCTCTCTTTTAAAAAGGAACGCCCCCGCTCTTAAAGCGCTAATCAGAGCCGGGGCGAGGGAGCGTCACCACAGCCTGAAGACCTGCAGGGCGGAGCTTCTGAAAACTTTATCCGAGATCGCTTTGAATATATTAAAGGGGAATATCGCCTTGAGCGACTCTCAATTCCGGGCCTTGAAAAAACGAAAAAGAGTTTTACGTCTTCTGGCCGACAGAAAAACCAGTTATAAAAAGAAGCGGGGAGCGCTGATTCAGACGGGCGGCTTTCTCCTGCCTCTGCTCGCCGCGGCCCTGCCCGTTATAACGAGTCTAATAGTACCCAGAGGATAATGGCGTTCAAAGCGGCGCAAAAGATGTTTTTACTCACTCCACAGCAGATGCTTCAACTCAGTCATTCCGTTCCGCCGAGCGGAAATAACATCAGACAAACGGCGGAAAATGATTTAGACTCGCGAATGCGAGGTATACTGGAAGAACGTACTCACTCTCCTTATGAAAAAATAAAAAAGTATGAGGCTCTGCTGCAGCGCTATTTAACCCTGATCAAGCAGGGGGAACTCGAATCACGCGTTTCACCCCCGCAAGAGACTCGCGTCGCTAAGCAACCTGAGGAGGAGGGGGTGGAGGAGGAGGAGGAGGAGGATGAGACTGTCACAGAGGTCCTGAAGAATATCCCCTCCAGAGAGCGTAGAAACGCTGAATATATTATGAGGAAATTATCGAAGGGTGATACGCGCTGGAGTCCG
Organism: Thalassophryne amazonica; assembly: GCF_902500255.1. Classification (NCBI taxonomy): domain Eukaryota; kingdom Metazoa; phylum Chordata; class Actinopteri; order Batrachoidiformes; family Batrachoididae; genus Thalassophryne; species Thalassophryne amazonica. Next base: position 51,285,695 of record NC_047107.1, on the reverse strand, counting down.
TCGGGGGAATTTATTTACAAGGGGAAAGTCGTGAGGGGGTCTCACGCCATAGATCTTATGAAACATCTCGGATCCTCGTTCAAGAAATCGAGCCCTCCTACAGGCTGGGTGAAGTTCCTCAATATTTTACAGGAGCGGAACATCCCGGTGGCGTGCGTATCAAACCCGCAAGCCCGCGAGCAGCTTCAGAAGCTTAAAAAAGGCCGGAGCAGCTCGCCGGATGAATCCCTTCTTTTAACCGATTCGCCGGCCAGGAAGAAACTTAAGAAAAAAAAAGACTTCCAACGCTGGGAAGGTTTCTCACCATAAAAGGAGGGTATCGAATTAAAAACTGACTGGATATTATGATCAAGATTCTTTAAAATACATCGCAGTCAGTCACGTTTTTGTATATTGTTACTAATAAAACACAGACTGAAACTCATCTCCGGCCTTCATCACTTTTATTCGGTATACGGTTTAAAAAACAACTTTCAACACTTCTCTACTTAATAACAACGATGCAAAAACATTAAAGGTATGATCGGGGGTGCATTTTCTACACATTCGGAACATTTTTCACAAAAAACACATAAAAAAAAATCAAAGGTCAAAGGTCAAAGCTTCTTTCTACGTTTAAAAACGGGGGTTTACATCATGCAAACGCGATAAAACTTTAAAGGTATGATCGGAAGGCCGCTCTCACACATCCACCCCGTTTTCAGGCGAAAAAAAACATAAAAAAAATTTAGGATCAAAGATTAACACTTCTTTCTGTACTTAATAACAATGTTTTAAAGCGTGCAAACGCGATAAAACTTTAAAGGTATGTTCGGAAGGCCGCTCTCACACATCCACCCCGTTTTCAGGCGAAAAAAAACACATAAAAAAAATCAAAGGTCAAAGGTCAAAGCTTCTTTCTACGTTTAAAAACGGGGGTTTACATTATGCAAACGCGTTAAAACTTTAAAGGTATGTTCGGAAGGCCGCTCTCACACATCCACCCCGTTTTCAGGCGAAAAAAAACACATACAAAAAATCAAAGGTCAAAGGTCAAAGCTTCTTTCTACGTTTAAAAACGGAGGCTTACATTATGCAAACGCGTTAAAACTTTAAAGGTATGATCGGAAGGCCGCTCTCACACATCCACCCCGTTTTCAGGCAAAAAAAAACACATACAAAAAATCAAAGGTCAAAGGTCAAAGCTTCTTTCTACGTTTAAAAACGGAGGTTTACATTATGCAAACGCGTTAAAACTTTAAAGGTATGATCGGAAGGCCGCTCTCACACATCCACCCCGTTTTCAGGCGAAAAAAAACACATACAAAAAATCAAAGGTCAAAGGTCAAAGCTTCTTTCTACGTTTAAAAACGGGGGTTTACATTATGCAAACGCGTTAAAACTTTAAAGGTATGATCGGAAGGCCGCTTTCACACATCCACCCCGTTTTCAGGCGAAAAAAACACATACAAAAATCAAAGGTCAAAGGTCAAGGCTTCTTTCTACATTTAAAAAACGGGGGTTTAAATTTTCCAAACGCAATAAAACTTTAAAGGTATGATCGGGAGAGCGTTCTAAGACGGGGGTTACATTTTCACACGGAAAAACATAAAAAAATAGGAACGCCGGTTAACACAAGCCGTGACAATATTTAAACTCATGCAGAGGCCCTGCTAGCTGGTTACAGGAGGTATTGCAGCTTTTCTTAAGGCAATAACGATATCTTTTCACAAAATCAGAAACCAAATCATCGTTCGCGATAGTATTTTCGGAGTATAAAGACACCACGTCCCGGTACGACTTCCCACTGGCTCTGTTATACAGATAATACACGCAGTGTTGTCCGCATACGTCGGATAACTCGTGCTGAAGCTGCTTGTTGTGATACAGAATGTTTTTAACATCTGGGAGATTCTCCAGATATTGCAGGATGCTTTTAGGGTAGTAATCAAAGTCAGGGCTGAGGCCGAACGAGTCAAAAAATGTGGCTCGACCATTTTTTTCAACGGTGAGCGCTAACCAGTGTTCTCCCGGTAAATGTCTAGGGTGGGTGTTTACAATGAAATATACGGGAGGGCCCGGCTTGATCCGGAATAACTCGTCAGACGCAAAAACACCGGCAAACAGGTCTCCTATTAAGCCCCTCATAACTGCGTCCAATTCCAGGGTGTTCATCAGTAAAAATCCACAAGGACCTGTCGCTTGGAATTAATCTCCAGGAGAGAATCATAACACGCGTACACTATCAGCGTGGTGGTATGCGGAGTCGCGACTCTGAATCTCATTTCAAGTCGCAGGGTGCCTGTGGAGACGGGGCTCAGAGCGCCGCTGTCCTCCTCCGGGTTTAAATTGAAGACGTACAGCGCGTAGCCGCGCGCAAAATCCTCCCGGTCTATACAGAGAGGCTGGTCTTTGAGGTGTCGTCCGGTCGCGGTGTAGAGATTGTAAAACTCCCTGACAGAGAGTTCGTTGTTAAATTCAGGCTGGAAAGCTTTAGCCGGCAGCTGTCTCCCGTTTTGACTGAGTGCGAGGTACTCCAGGTCATAGTGTGCAAATTCAAACGGGGACAGATCTCTTCTCCCACTGAATGCATTGTGATTCACCATACCCAGAACCACATATTTGGGCATGGTTCCTAAAAACAGGTTCTCCTGGTTGCATATCCTGGAATGGCTGGGGATCACGTAAGTCTTAACGTTGATTCGTGATAACGGGTACACGGCGTTCCCTTTCATGAGAGCCGCGGAGTGGCCCAATCTCACTGCAGGGGATACGGTGACTTTCTTAACGAATAGGGATGCGCCCAGAATTTTCAGCTTGAAAGTGGAGGCCGCCAGCCCCATCAGGCAGAAAGCATCGCTGGCTCGAATTAATTTAACTCTTAGATCAATGTTATTCAGAAGAAGCCTCTCGCAGAAAAATATGTCCGCGTGCAGCGGACCCTGAACTTGAAATTCACGCGATTCGGCGCTAAAGCGCGCTCTGCTCACGAGGCCTTTATTCGGGCCCGCGTCATCCACAGCGGTCGAATTGTGCTGACCCGGGGTGTCCTTGTAAAACAAACCGCCCGTGAACTGCGATTTCAATGAAGCGGGGGAAAAGTTCAGCAGCGTCTCAATCATTGCCCTGTACGGGTGCGTCGCGCTGGACTGGGAAATCAGCCGGTCACCCAGAGTCACGTCGACTTGTGAGAAAATCGTATTGAGAGGATAATTTATGACGCCCACGCGGGCGTCATTAGCCAGGTCAGTCCCGTCGGCGTTTGTAATTTTCATTCGCAGATAAAGCAGCGTATTATTGAGGTCTAAATACCTCTCACCGTCTCCGGGGATAAAAAACTCGATAGGGCCCATGTCCGTCAGGGCTGATAACGGGCTGACTTCAACGTATTGGCTTTGCTCGATGGACAGCTGGGTCCCGGGGACGGCGAATAAATCCAATTCGCTCATGGTGCATTCGGGGGAATTATTTCGCAAAAGAGACATTGTTTAAGAGAAAATATCCCCGGACAACCTCCTCTTCTTATGCTTCCTTCGAACTGTTCTGCTTTTTCCGGGGGTCTTTCGCTTTTTAACTGTTTTGACCCGTTTCCCCGGGGGGCGTTTCCGGGGCCTTCTTGAGAGCACCATGATCCCGGACCCCCGCTGCTGCTCGGGCTCCTGACTCCGTCCGGCCCTCTCAACAACGCGGCTCACTACGTCGGAAGCGATGCTTCGGGCTGCGTTTTTCAGGTGAGGTTTGGCGATCGTGTATCCTTGTTTAATCAGCGGCGACACAAATTTGAACAGTTTCGAAAATATGTTCCCGAGCCCGCGCCCGTACATAACAGGAGCGCCGTGGAAGCCGTGAAGGCCATTCCCGACTTGATTTTCATAGTAAGGCACAAATCTATAAATGTCGGCTTTGTGCGCTGCCCCAGCCATTTTTTTTTTATCCCGCCGGTTTAAAATGTAATGTCACAACCACTTTACCGTATCTGAAATCCACCGTTTGATCTTGATCGCTTTTGATTTCGATGCGTATTGTCTCAATATGTCTTTTGGAGACCGGGATGTAATAAGCTGGGTTGAATTTCTTTGTAATTATTTCCCCGAAACGACCTCCAATTTCGAACGCTCGGAGGAGAGGAGCAAAAGCGTCACCCACCGCCTGAGGCTGTACAACGTCTGTATAACAGAACAGGTGATACATCCCTGCTTTTATATCGGGGTAGCGGGGACAGCTCGTGACCCCGGGTCCGCATCTCAGCCATTGATTAGGGTGCATCCCCAGCATGTACGCCGTCGGGGCTTCAAAATATACCTGGCTGGTACCGTCTCCTTCCCACAGAAACTTTTTCTGGATATCGTCATATTTTAAAGTCAGATTCGGATCTATAGTCTTCAAACAAGGGTTTATCAGCCCTGCAATAACCTCAAAGTTATCATAATATCCCGTGTCAAAATATCGCGAGTGAACGGCGAGTTTGTTCTTGCCCGTAATTTTCATCACCTGGAACGTACAGGAAGGCTTTTCCGGGATATTTAACCAGGTGTGCGGATAACAAATTTCCGTCAGCGCCACATCCCAGTCACCCTCTAGATCCAGGTGTCGAGCCAAGTCCACCTGGTAGCATGAAATTGTGTTGTCCGGGAATACTTTTAGGCTGGCGTTTGAAGGCAGAGTCGTATAAAATCCGTGTTTCAGATCCCGATCCATTTCTCATATGTCGGTTGAAGATGGAAGTTCTCATATTTATACGGCCATCAGCTGGTCCGCGGGAACCCAGGAGTTAAATTTCTCGGGCCAATTTTTCCATCTGACAAATACAAATTTCTTTCCCTTGGTAAAACGTTCACGAATAATTTCTTGAACCTGATACGGTCTGTCTTTTGCTATTTTAACCTTCTGCAATTCCGGTTCATAGAATGAGCCTTCAATGATCTCACCGTCATAATCTTTCAATTTATAAACGGGCGGCGTACGTTGTATACATTCTGACACCGTGAACATTTCATCCGTAAAACTTTGTTCATATTTTTTATCAAAAACTCCCCTGAGCTTGGAGACCCTGACTATATCTCCGACCTTATATTTACACTTCACAGGCCTCCTGCGTAGGGTGGATGCCCCATACAAATTTTGAAACACTTGATCGACATTTCGATCATTAACCTCATTCGGCCTCATCTTAATGCTTTTATGATAACTCTCGTTATAAGCCGTGAGTAAAGACGGCAGGACGTCGATGTATCTTCTCGTGTTTTTAGCAGTAAAATATCTCCACATTCTCGTCTTTAGCGTGCGATTAAACCTCTCGACAACCGAGGCTTTCAGATCACTTGCGGTGGCAAAATGTAGAATCCGGTGTTTTTTCATTAAATCCTTGAACGATTTGTTAAAAAACTCTTTCCCGGCATCAGTCTGCATCTTCAGAGGCACCCCGCTCTGCTTTAAGAGTGAGGCAAAGGCCTGTGAGACTTCGCGCCCTTGCTTTGACTTCAGAGGTCTGGCATACGCTTTTTTTGAGAAGATATCGATAACGGTCAGCAGGTACTTGTACCCGTCGTTAAAATCTGATAACCCCTGCATGTCGCATAAATCCGCCTGAAATTGGTTAAGCGGGTTTGTGACAAATACTCTATTTCTTGGAAAATGCGTCCTGGCAGGTTTGTGTAATGTGTATGCATCTTCCCCCGACAGGAAATCTCTGATATGCTTCATACGAATTTTAGAGCTGTGTTGATCATGCAGAGCCCTGCGTAAACGCTCCGGCCCTCCAAAACTCCCCGGATTTACCGGACTATAATATACATCCTTCATTAAACCCTCATCACCCATCTTTTAAGACGGATCTCTTCAGAATGATGAACCGGATAGTCCTTTTGCATTTTTATATGTTTTAGCGACCATAAATATTAGTCTTTTGTTTTAAATTGAACTCTGATTCAGCACCGCGGAGAGCGCTCACAGAGCAGCCTCGAGCTTTTAATAAGACCGTGTTAAAACCCCTCATTAATTCATACGAGCACCTTTTTTCCACCAAAACCTCGTTTGTATGACTCTGTCTTGCAATATGAAGCGCCTTGAGGCAACTGTTTTGTTGTGGTTTTGGCACTATATAAATTTGATTTGTAAAACATTTCACCCTTTTTCAACAATAATATAGGAAAGAACACAGGCCGTATAAGGTTTAGAATATATGCTTTATTACATTCATTAAAGTCACGCACAGAGAAAAAAGCAATTGTTCATGTTTATTAAACACAACATGTGTGAAGGAAAAAAGTATACGTTTTAAATAGGAGCTCTTGGAAACGTTAAATTGAACTCTGATTCAGCACCGCGGAGAGCGCTCACAGAGCAGCCTCGAGCTTTTAATGAGACCGTGTTAAAACCCCTCATTAATTCATACGAGCACCTTTTTTCCACCAAAACCTCGTTTGTATGACTCTGTCTTGCAATATGAAAAACATTTCACCCTTTTTCAACAATATTATAGGAAAGAACACAGGCCGTATAAGGTTTAGAATATGTGCTTTATTACATTCATTAAAGTCACACACAGAGAAAAAAGCAATTGTTCATGTTTATTAAACACAGCATACGTGAAGGAAAAAAGCATACGTTCACGTACAAAACTGGAAAACTCTCAGTAATACATCTCCCCCGCATTTACGGTTTATTTCAGTATTCAGCTGTAAAAGTGTAGGAACAATCTCCCCTCTGGACACCCCCATCTGTTTCACCCGGCACGCTATCACATCCACAAACAGAGTGTATAATGTAAGCAGATGCATCGTATTACACCGTGTAAAATCGTCAGTGGTCAAAACAGAGATTTTCAGTAATACGTTGTACAGAGATTTTTCAGATGAATGGAGAGCCGCGCTGTAGATATGATCTGTCCAGACTCCGGGCCCGGGGCGACGTCTGATAACGTCGAAAACCCTCTCCATAGCGCATAAAGGCGGGGCGTCTGGGATCTCCAGCCTGCGAATGACTACCCGCTCCAGCTTATACGAGAGTCCACGTATAATATAAACTTCCCGCAAGCTTTGAAAGAGAATCATCACACAATTACCCATGACTGTAAAACAATATAATGATATTTAAAAAAAAAAACAAAAAAACAAAAAAAAAAAAACAGGTTTTTCTTCAGTCGTCTGGGTTATAGACGGCTACCATCCCCTCCAGGTCGAGATCTGCGTCTTCACCGAAACATGTGTACAGTTCGTTGATCTTTGCTTCAAAAGTATCAGTGTATTTCAGCTCAGTGAGGATGTTTTCTACCACCCCCTGAACCCTCGCAGCCGATGGGTTGAGGAAGCGCTGGGCTAGGAGCTTTACCACAGCCGGGATGAAGGTCGGTCTCCAGAGTCTCACCATTAATCTCTCAAAATGTCCGGTAAAGAAATATTCATTTAACGGGTCCAGGCACTCGTGCTGGCGCTGGCTGGGGTGATCGATCTCACACCCGTAACAGAGTTTTTGTCTGTAACTTTTGATCACAGCCAAAAGTAAGTGTGCCACGCCGACTTTCACCGTTTTCAGGAATTCCTCTGACAGGAACCCGTCAGGCCGGTCAGATGCGAAAGATGCGGCGTATTTCTCAGCCGGCTCGAGGTCTTGTACCTCCCGCGGACTCGCGGCCTCCGTGACAGCGGGAAGAGACCCCACGCCTCCCGGGCTGGAAAGCGCGTGAGAAGGATGGATCTCGCCCCAGACCGCCTCGAGCTGAACTCCCCACGGGCTCTCGTACCCACCGCGGGTCCGTGAAGCCTGGCTCAGGGAGGGCCGGTCTCTTCCACAGTCGAGCGCGCAGTCACAAGCGATGTCGTCGGCCGCTGCAATGGGAGAGGTTGAGGAGCTCATGCTGGTTCGTCGTCCGATGCTTGAATGAGATGTGGTCCCCTGGTTTTTATAGAAATCCCCGTGCATGCGGGGAGGAGCTACGTCAGAGTTTTTTTTATTTTTTTAATTTTTTTTTATTTTATTTTTTATTTTATTTTTTTATTTATTTTTTTTAAGTAAAAAGAGGGGCCAAGTTTTTTCGGACTTCGATAACGTCCCTCCAGGCCAGGCACCTTGTAAAGAGGCCCGTAATCCTGTCGTTGCAGGTGTTGAACATCTCATGCCAGCTCTCAGCCGCAGCTGTGACGCTTCTGACGTGGCCGCTGGCACTAACCCGCTCCAACTTAATTTCACCCTCAGAGACAGTGTCAGGAGGTCCACGCTGGAATATCACCCTATAGCGAGGCCCCTGGGCGCTGAGCCAGGTGAGTTGGAAGCGTGTTTTCTTCTTTTCCGGCGTCCGATCTCCTGGAGGTTCAGGGTTGACCGTGTCGCGAATCATCGAGCCCGCCGCCGCGGAGAAGACACCCCAATCGGCGGAAGTAAGCGCCACCCGTGGGGTTCCTCGAGTGGCAGTCTCACCCTCGGCCAGAGTGAAGAAACTTACTTGGGCATAATACGGGTCGAACGTGTAAGTTAAACGTTCGTGCCCCTCCAGGCTGTACGTCAGATCTTCCTCCGGTATCGGCTGGCTCAGACGGCTGACGTACATTCTCGCTTTTTTTGGGGCAAGCGAGCCTTCTGTTGTCATGGTGATGTTAACCGGGGTCTCGCAGATGTAGCGGAGGATCGGAGTTCGTCTCGCCATGGTGAATGCTGTATGTCACTCTATCGTCGAAAGGGGATTTTTAAACCCTTCTTCGTCCGCGGGGCGTAATTCCTTACCTTTTGCTCTAAAAACACCGTTTGGCGTAAGTGATAAGGAGCATTGTTTATTGTTCGGGCTCGGGGCAGCATCTCCGCTCAGCGGGTGTCCCGCGCCCCATGATCGATCGGCTAATATCTTAAAAGAAAACATCATCTGGCGTGAGTGATAAGGAGCATTGTTTATTGTTCTTCGGGTTCATCACCTCGGGGCAGCATCTCCGCTCAGCGGGTGTCCCGCCACACACACACACACACACACACACACACACACACACACACACACACACGCACACACACACGCACTCACACAGACACAGCGTCTGCAACAGGTTTTACAGCCGTGGGGTCATGTTTCCGCGAGCGGCTCTATGCGTGGGTATTTGACCGTCTTGCTGCAAAGACTTACAGCCGAGAGAGACGGGTATTTGTTCCCCTTCTTTAATTTACGAATTAAAAAACAGAAAAGGAAACGTAATAATTTAAGAATTAAAGATATTAAAGGGTCATTAAATAATAGACAGTGATTTATGTTTAATTATTTCAGAATTAGTTAATTCTTTAATACATTAAAAAGATCTAGGTATTTTTAATCGTTCTTTAATTCATGAAATAAAATGACATTAAAATATTAGACCCTGGGTGGGAGGGGAGGTATGGCTTGGAGGCGGTGCTTGGCCGGGGTTAGGGGAGGAGCTTGGGGGTGGGGCTAGGGGAGGAGCCAGGGGCGGAACTAGGGGAGGAGCTGGGGGCGGGGCTTAGGGGCGGGGCATACTGACGTCATCGACTCTGATTGGATGTGACGTCATAAGGGGCGGGGGCTCGGAGGCGGGATCAGGGGCGGGGCTTAGGGGCGGGGCATAATGACGTCATCGATTATGATTGGCTGTGACGTCATAAGGGGCGGGGCTTGGAGGCGGGACTAGGGGAGGGGCTTAGGGGCGGGACATAGTGACGTCATCGATTCTGATTGGCTATGACGTCATAGAGGGGGCGGGGCTTAGTGACGTGGCCGATTTTGATTGGCAGCTGTCACTTTTTTGACGAAAGGTGGGTCAGTTTTCTCTCTATTGTGGAATTACTACAAGTACCTGGGTGTCCACATTGACAACAAACGAGACTGGACTGTAAACACAGATGCCGTGTATAAGAAAGGTTAGAGCCAACTGTACTTCCTCGGGAAGCTCAGATTTTTCAGTGTGTGTAGAAATATGTTGCAGATGTTTTATCACTCAGATGTTTTATCACTCCAGCGTCACCTTCTACGCTGTAGTGTGCTGGGGCAGCAGGCTGAAGGCAGTTGACATGAACAAATGAAACAAGTTCATCAGGAGAGCTGGCTCTGTCCTGGGGGTGGAACTGGCATCTGTGATGGAGGTGTTGGAGAGGAGGATGTTGAGAAAACTGCCCACCATCCGTGACAACACCTCCCACCCCCTGCATGCCACACTGATGTCCTGTCAGAGCACCTTCAGCAAAAGACTGAGGCCACCGAGGTGCTCCACAGAACGCCACAGGAGGTCCTTCCTACCTGTGGCAATCAGACTGTATAACTCCTCCCCCTTCTGCAGAATGAATACATAATGATCAGTTTTTCAGTTACTCAGAGCTATGTGCAATACTGTCAACATCTTGTGCAAGTGTCTTAAGTCATTCTGCATAAACATGTTGTACTCACTGTTGTCACTGTAAAAAAAAACAAACAAACAATGTTTACTGTTTTGGCACTCTGGCAAAATGATTTCCTTTGGGATTAATAAATTTATTTTTATTCTTATTCTTCAATTCTTAATCTCAGTTTCTACATTCAGGTCAAGTCAGGTTTCGGGGCGCTGTATTCACCACACACAGAAATGCCTTGGGTCCTAGATGGACAGCTGGTCCATCCCCACCTGCTGCAGTCAGGTGGGGACAACCGCTTGATGTCCTGCAGCCACTGGGGTCCTCAGCTCTGATGCTCCAGCATGCTGGCTCATATCCAGATAGAAGCAGCACATTGCTGAACCATCCTCACAATGCAAGTGACAACTGTGGCTTGTTAAACACCGAAGATAACCAGTTTGAACAAATAGGTGAGTCGAGACCTCATTTCTACAAAATTTTGAAATCGATGCTTTTAGGTTTCATAAGCTATGAAAGGGTGCTAATAATACCAAGGAAGGGTGTGCTTCTGGAAATAATTCAAATGTGGGCTTTGATTTGTTTTTCTGAGCCGCTTTCATTCATTTCTTAAATCATCTTTAACATTTGCACAACTTGTGTATTTCTCAAAGCAATTATAGTCAGGTGGGTTATGGACATTTTCCAATCTAACTGTAACAGCATCAAATTTGGCATGAGGCTTCATTAGGATGTATTAATCAAATCTGGAATAGGAGCCCTCTTGAAATTTAGCCTGTATTCATGTTAAGAGAAAAAATTCAAAATGGCTGACGACCGAGTGAAAATATCATGTATCTTCTCTTAGAGACATCCTAGGAAAGCCAGACTGGTGTCAAAATGGGGGGTTTTGAGGTCACTGAGTCTGATTTTGTGCATTGCAATATTGTCAGGTTTGGCATTTTATTCATAGACTTGACCTTTGTCCTTGTTATGTTGTTAAGCATGTCTAATGAACGATGCTCACGAACAGGGTCTTGCAACACAGAAAGCCCCGTTTACACATAGACAGTAAGAGCTCCCGGAAGCATCCCGGAAGAGTTTTTGGCCGTCTTAAGAATCAAACGCCGTTGTTAACGCCGGCACTAGGGGGCGTGGCTTAGTTCCGGCTTTACCAGGAATCGTCGAAAAAATTATTCAACATGTCGAAGAATTCGCGTGATGACGGAGACAACGCGAACAACGGCGTTTGATACTTTTTAATCACTGTTTTATCCTGCCCCTTCCTGTAGTGCCGCAGTTTACACCGCCGTAATTGAAGCTCCAGTATGCCTCCTAAAAGAAAATTGGCAGCAGCAAGGACTTAGGCAAGAAGAAGAAAACCAAGAGGTCTGGTTCAGAAGCAGAGGGGAGGCCTGTGGTGGAGACGGAGCAACACGTTGAGGAGGGGGAAAGGAAGGAGAAGAAAAGGCTGAGGATGATCTCCCTTCCCCTGCAGTGACAGAGGCATGTATTCCTGCTGCTTCAGCCTATTATACTCTGGGGGCGGTGCCTATATGCAAAAGATCCTGGAGTAACGCAGGATTTGCCTGGATAAAAACCTGGGTATTAACCAGCGGTACACAGGGCATTATCAGCGGCAGCAGAACACCGGCGTTCTCATGCGCGTCTTAACCTGTGATTGTAAAGGACAGAACTCAGTATTAACCCCCGTTGCCTGACGTGTGCCGGATGCTACGGCGTCAAAACTCCGCTTTATTCGGCGGATTTAGTGGCATTTTATCCGCGTATTTGCAGATAGTACGGCGGTCAAAACACCGGCGAAATGCTCCGCCCCTTTCCACCACGAAAACAGCCGGAACTACCGCGAACTTCGGTCTACGTACTACCCGGCGACAAAACCGTCTATGTGTAAACTAAGACATTTCAGACACAGGTCAACAGGCTCAATGAAACCTTCAGAAGAATGGGTAGCCCCTTTTTGGATGATTTCCCAGAACTGGTAAGACTTGACAGTTGCAAGTGCATGGATGAATCGGTGGTAACTACAGTTTGGACACTGGAGGACACAGGCAAGAAGCTGTACCAAGACTTTGTCAAAACTGTACTGCAAGATCCCATCAAAAGAAATTCTCTTGCCCTCTTCAGGAAACATCGGATCAAAACTACATCAAAGCAGGGGAAGAAGATCACAGTGCTGCAGAACACTGTAGAACTGTTTCGTCAGTTGTACATCTCTATGCAGAACAGGGATGGTAACTTGGTGGAATTCTTTGCACATGAGATACAGTCATTTCCACCTCCCTTCTCCGAGTTTGGCAAGCTCCATTTGTCAAGCACGAAGTTTGATTTACTGCAATGCCTACAGCTGTGTGACCAGCCCGAGCCGCCTTCAGCAGTTAGCTGTAAGGTACTAGATGGTGCAGTAATTGTCCACTGCCTTCCCACAACTGGTGTCAGAACCTTCACCGAATATGCACACAAGGTCTTTATCCCTTACCTGGAGAAGCAGCTGCAGGATGTTAACAGGCTGGATATTGTGTGGGACACATACATTCCAGATAGTTTAAAGAAGTCCACGTGTGAAAAGAGGAGGAAGGCAGTGCGCAGGAAAAGTGTCAGGTGAGACCAAACTACCAGGCAATTGGATGGATTTCCTTCATGACTCTTTGAACAAGAAAGAGTTGTTTGCCCATCTGTCGTCCAAGGTTGCTGAGTTCATCTACCCACCAGGAAAAGCTGTGTACATTACATCAGGAGAGTCTGTGGCATCGATGGGTTCCAACAACCCTATGCCAAACTGCAATCATAAGGAAGCGAACACAAGGATCGTGGTTCACGTTGTACACGCATTGCAGCATGCTGAGAAAACTGTGCAAGTACGTACTGTAGACACAGATGTGGTAGTCATCCTTGTAGGTATGATCCATGATCTGGCTGTGATCCATCCCTCAGTAGACATCTGGGTTGCCTTTGGCATGGGCAAACATTTCTGCTTTTACAGCATCAACACTGTATGTGCCAGCCTTGGAGAGCAACAGTCACGCTCCCTGCCAATCTTTCATGCATTGTCAGGATGCGATACCACATCTGCCTTAAGTGGAAAGGGCAAGAAGTCATTCTGGCAGGCCTGGCAGGCTTACCCAGATGTCACAGACATATTATCCTATCTGGCTGGTCATCCCTTTGAGCTGTTCATTGTGGACTTGGTACATTTCTAGAAGTTGGAGCGACTGATCATTGTTCGATAAAACCAGTCCACTAAGCAGCGTGAATGAGCTAAGGAAAGAACTATTCTGCCAGAAGACTAGATCAATGGAGAAGCTACCACCAACTCAAGATCCTCTGATTCAGCATGTCCAATGGGCAGTGTACCAGGCTGGTATACGGACAAGAAGTACAACGACAGGACAAGCTGTTCCATCTCCAGAAGGGTTTGCCTAGACCAAGGCTGATGAATTGTAGATGCCAGTCTGGCTAACAATTCCTGAAGTCTCTAGAGTATGCAGAGAGCTGATCAGATGATCATACAAAGGGGACTGCTCTCATTGCAAATGTGGGAAAGCTAATCTGGACTGCTCACCACTTTGCAAGCGCAAGTGTAACTCTTAGTGCTAAAAACTCACCTGAGACCTGGAACATTTGGCCAAGATATTCGATTTGAGATTCACCAACATCGATAGCATGTTTATAGAGCGTGTGTGCAGCTATAAGCATTTTGTTTAGTATATTTGCTGCTGAGTAACACCATTCTCAAGTTCATTTGACATGTTTAACAACATAAGCAAGGTTCCATGAGGTCCAAGATCAAGGTTATAAATGAAAGTTCCTGTTCCATGACGTCAAAGGTCAAGTTTATGAATAAAGGCTCACACCTGACAGCATTCCAATGCCCAAAATCAGATTCCTTGACTTTGAAAACCCCCCTTTTGACACCAGTCTGACCTTCCTAGGACTTCTGTGAGTAGAGATATATGATATTTTCAGTCGAGTGTCAGCCCTTTTTGAATTTTTGCGATTTACATAAATGCTGGGCAAAATTCACGAGGGCTCCTACAGATTTGATGAATAGGTCCCAACGAAGCTTCATGCTAAACGTGGTGCCTTTATCTGCCGCGTAATGATTATTTCATTTAGCCACTTGACTATTAGTGCAAACTGCAAAATATAGGGGATAAGTGCAAAAGTGCAGAATTTTCTCAAACTGCTTAGTTTATGCGTCAAAAGCAAGTATTTATGCCAATGAATCCGTCAATGTTATCAAAATGACAAAATGCCTTTGTTTATGAGCAGGATAGTCAAATGTCTTTGTCATCTTATCATTATGACAGTTTACTCTGTTTTCCAATGTGAAAAAAAAGTCAGATCTTGGTGACATGAGTTAAAAATGCTCAAGACAGCACTATCCAGTGTTTGTGTGGCGTAGCTATTTGTAAACTGTATGCGGTAAAGTTACATATTACTGTATTTTGTGGAGTGACTGATTGCAAGACACATTTTTACTGTGCTTTTTGCAATTGCAGTATGTGTACAGACATTGTTACAACGTTGTGTAAAGGAAAAATTACTACAGGATTTTACAACAAACATAAGAAATGCCCCTTAGGTAGAGCCGTGGACAACTGTAAACAAGATGACACACTGTAACTGTACAGTAAATCATTCCTGTGCATCCAGATGTTCCTGTCTATCATCAACATCACAGCAGATGTCGGCTCTTGCAATGCAGCGAGGAAAGCATCTTCTTGAGTGACCAATGTACCCTCTGCAAGACTGCTGTGTTATCCTCATGTGCTGCATCCATGGCAGGAAGGATGGTTATTTGTACGTAGATCATACACCTTCTACCTCCAGGCTGAAAAAAACTCCTCTATAGGGCAAAGGAAAGGGGAGCTTAGCAATGCCGGCTGGGGACAACGGCTTTCAGACAGTTGTTAGGCGGAGGAAGTCACATGTAGGTCATTGCCCGGTTGCAGTACCCCGAACATACTCGCCACTGTGAACTGTGAACTGGTTTTTGGCCTTGTACATGCCTGTTGTTTAGCCGTTTGAACCCACGGGCTGACAAGGCGTTAGTGATAGGGGATTCTGTCACCCGCAAAGTCAGGTTACAGATGGAGGCTGATGTTAAATGTATTCCTGGGGCCAGAATTCCTGATACTGCCTCTCATCTTAGGGTGCTGATGCTGCAGAAGGGTAGACAGACAAAGGAATATGACACTAGATAAAGCCACATAGTTATTCACGTCGTCGCCAATGATGTTAGAATGAAGCACTCTGAGGTCACAAAAAAGGACATAGAGAGGACGTGTGGTATCTTATTTACAGTGGTGGGCACAGATCTCACTCTCTCACGTGCTAATTAGTGATCTGGTCCTGTAGTGAACCCAGTTTCCATTGTACCAATGCGATATTGTTTATACATTGCAATTAATTAAATCATTTGTCACCACTCACTCATAGAAGTTTTTTTCTTCAAATCAGTTTGCTTGGGTACGTGAGCATCTACTGTAAAACTTGCATATAATGGATTCAGGTGGACCAGTGAATTTTGCCTGTTATAATCGAAAACCACTATTTGTATAAAAATCCGCTATAAAAAATGGACAAAATTGCATTGATTAAATGCCTGATCTTGAATAGGGGCCTGCCTCATGTAATGGCTGGGGAAAAACTTAGTTTGAAAAAAATAAAAGCCTGCCGCAAATAAGCGCCGGGCATTATAAGCACTAAAATATTACATTTAATCAACAAAATCCGTTTTTTTCTAAGTCCGCTGCGGAGTGGTACCTTAAAATCCTAAAGCCTGATTTGTGCTTCTCCAGCTCCATAACTCTGTGGTCAAGCAATGACTTCGACATCTGCCTGAGTTCTATGTCACTTCTTTATGCAATTTGCTGCAGGAACAGGGGCTTTTTCTGTATTAATTTGTCCCTCAAAAAGCTCCACTTCTTTATACAATCCTGAACCTCCAAACCAACATTACAGTATGTACTATTTCTGTCCATGAATTGCAGTCCGGTGGGTTGTTACGGTTAGGGTTGTCCGATGAGTGCAAGTATTCAGTTTATACGATGACCGTTTTGGTGAGTTTTACTGTACTTCTAAAAGAAACAGGTTCATTGTTATGTTGAACAGCAGCCAATACTCAAGGTTCTTGAAATGGAGCAATCTCTCTACCTTGTGACCTTACCTACATTAATGCAGGTACAATAGAATTTCAACAAAAGCTCTAGTGGCTCATAATTGTTAATTTCCTCATCAAACAACTTCATGCAGCAAACAGAACCAAGTGAAAAAGAGACATAGTAGGATGACAATCCACCATTTAGAAATGGTGAAGGTGAATCGTGCTAACTGAAGAATAGCAGCTTCTATCCCAGAGGTGTCAAGTAACGAAGTACAAATACTTCGTTACTGTACTTAAGTACACTTTTTAGGTATCTATACTTTACTCCATTACTTATTTTTCTGCCTACTTATGACTTCTACTCATTATATTTTCACACAAGTATCTGTACTTTCTATTCCTTACATTTTTAAAACAAACAGCCTCGTTACTCTTGGCTTCAGTTTTTTTTAATATATATATATATATATATATATATATATATATATATATATATATATATATATATATATATATATATATATAAACTAACTTTGCTTTGAACCGTGAACCAATCGAAGCAGTGGTTCGCAGATTGAAGCAATGCTTCGACCTATTGCTTCGTTTATTCTTTCTTTCTTTCGCTTAATTTTCCCCCGCTAAAACCCCAAAAAGCATACTTCTGTGAGTATTATTTACCTTTTCTATGTTAAACCGACCTGTTATGGTCTTCTGAAACAGTTGACAGATGTATTTTATAATTTAAAAACGGGAGCGACGCTAACGCGTTAGCATCTCTATGGCATTTTCAATGTTAAAACTTAGCATTAAGCAATTGCAGCTCTCATCACGTTCGGGTGCATTTGTTTTCAAATTGTAATATTTCTTAAATTTATTTTTGTTTATATATTAATAATCTAATGCATACATAACATACATACATAAGTGTTTCCTGTGAACACCTAGTGACTCTTACACCTCCATTTCATCCCTGTCTTATTTAATGACAGTTTGTTTTGGTCAAACCATATTTTCAATTTAATTTCTTCAGTGATTTCCTCCAGAACTATCTGCCAAACTAGAAAACTGCTGCATCCTAGTAAGAGCAGAATACTACTGGAATGAATTTGAATAAGGAAAGTTGTGTTGGTTTTTTTTCCCTTCACTAAATGGATGCTGCACTCACTGCAGTTTATTGTCTGGAATAGTCCCAGATTGCATTTCAGAGCTTCTAGAATTGAAACATTTTCGTGCAGGTGGTGTTGGGGGGTAATTTTGGGTTTGGGGTCTTGGGCCACATGTAGAACGAATCAGTTTTTAAATTAAGCTTTCAATTCATATAGTGGCATCTACCTTTTTTTTTTTTTTTTTTTAAGGTTACTTTATACTTTTATACTTTAAGTAGGTTTTGGAGCACATACTTTTTCACTTTTACTTGAGTAAAGAGGTCAAGTTGATACTTCAACTTTTACCAGAGTGCTTTCAAACTGCAGTATCTATACTTCTACTTAAGTAACAAATGTGTGTACTTTTGACACCACTGTTCGATCCCGACTGTGTTATTGGATATACATTCATTCATTTTCAATTACTTATCCCGGTCTGTATCACAGGGCAGCAGAGCAAGCACCCATGCCACACTTCCCTATCTTCGGCCAAGTCCTGTAACTCTTCCTGGGAAGGTGTTCCCAAACAAACTGGAAATATAATCCCTCCAGTGTGTCCTAGGTCTTCCCTGGGGCCTCATCCCAGTTGGACCAGCCTAGAAGACCTTCCTAGGGAGACGACCATGGAGCTTCCTCACAGGTGCTCGAACCACATCAACTGGCTCCTTTCTATGCAAAGAAGCAGCAGCTCTACTCTGACTCCCTCCTGGACAGTCGAGGTTCTCCCCTTGTCCAGGAGTGTAAAGCCAGATACCTGACGGAGGAATCTCATTTCTGCCACTTGTATCCGCAATCTTATTCTTTCAGTCATGATGCAAAGCCAATGACCATAGGTGAGGATAGGAGCACAAGTCGACTGATAAATTGAAAGACTCGCCTTCCGGCTCAGCTCCTTCTTAACCATGACAGTTCTCTACAGCATCCATAAGATTTAAAATGCTGCCCTGATCTGTTTATCGATCTCACGCTTCAACTTTCGTGAACATGACCCCGAGATACATAAAGTCCTCCACTTGGGGCAGGAACTCTCCCCTAACACAGAGGGGACAGTCCACCATTTTCAGACAGAGGACCATGGTCTCAGATTTGGAGGTCCTGATTGTATGTTATTAGTGTAATTGAATGTTAGCTGTGCTTTTTCTTTTGTCTTTATTTTATTTTCCAAATGTGAAATTGTGTTTTGTCAGGAGGGTGATTATAACTTTTAACCAGCAATTGTCAGTCTCCAGACCTGAACTCAATAGAAAATCTTTGGAGGGAGCTGAAACTCCAAACCTGAAAGATCTAGAGAAGATCTGTATGGAGGAGAGGACTAAAATCCATGCTGCAGTGTGTGAAAACCTGGTGAAAAACTACAGGAAATGTTTGACCTCTATAATTGCAAACAAAGGCTACTGTACCAAATATTAACATTAATTTTCACAGGTGTTCAAATACTTATTTGCAGCTGTAACATACAAATAAACTATTAAAAAATCATACATTGTGATTTCCGGATTTTTTTTTTTTTTTAGATTATGTCTCTCACAGTGGACATGCACTTAAGATGAAAATTTCAGACCCCTCCAGGATTTCTAATACCGCGTTCACACCGGGCGCAACCAGACGCCACAAATTCGCTTCAGCCGCGTGGCGACGGACGTGCCACCATCGCCCGGTGTCTCGCTCTGCTTTTGCTGCGAAAATTCACCCCAGTGCTTCATCAAATAGGAGGAGCTTCCATTCCACTCGCCGGCTCTGGTGTCATTCAAGTTAACGGACCTTGATCACACGGAGCGAGTTGTTGTGGAAAGCTGACAAACGTCATGAGACGCTCCCAATTCGGGGAGTATCATCATTTGCTGCAGGAGTTGCATCTGGATGACGGCCGCTTGCAGTGGTCCTTCCGCCTCTGCAGGACCCAGTTTGAGGACCTCCTGTCCCGTTCACGCGCGCACATGTAAACAATTAAAAAAAAAACTCAGCTGCTTGCTGTGGGGCTGCTGCGTGCTCTTCCCCCAAAAACTCTGTCATAATTGTGTTTAGAAACCAGTCACCATTTACTTTATTATACATCTGTGTAGTTAATTAATAAAATAATCTTCATGGACGATTTGCTCGCTCATGCACGTAAAACAAAAAAAAGAAAAAAAAACCCACTCCCACTCTGTCATAATTGTGAAATAAAGGACAAAAGGGACATAAGTCCTGCTCACAGGCTGCTACTAGAGACAGGACATGTTCACATCCTCAGTCAAACTCCAAACATCTCCACGTCACTGCATATTCAGTCCCTGATTGGTCATCGTGGCACGACAAAACAAAAAAGTTCAGATTTTTCAGTTTGGGGAGGAGGACAACGCGACGTGACGCGACGCAATATCACGCCACAAACGCGCCAATCGCTCAAAATCGCTTCACTCGCGTCGCTTCATTCGTGTCCATCACGTCGCGCTGAGTGGCTTGGCACCAAAACGCGTCCTTCCATAGGGATTACATGGCAACCTGTCGCTGCTGTTGCTCGTGTCGCGCCCGGTGTGAAGGCGGCATTAGTGGGAGAACTTGCAAAATCGCAGGGTGTTAAAACACTTATTTTCCTCACTGTATATATATATATATATATATATATATATATATATATATATATATATATATATATATATATATATATATATATTTATATATATATATACACACATATATACAAGCACATCAATGTGCTTACAGTAGTGTTCAGAATAATAGTAGTGCTATGTGACTAAAAAGATTAATCCAGGTTTTGAGTATATTTCTTATTGTTACATCGGAAACAAGGTACCAGTAGATTCGGTAAATTCTCACAAATCCAACAAGACCAAGCATTCATGATATGCACACTCTTAAGGCTATGAAATTGGGCTATTAGTAAAAAAAAATTAGAAAAGGGGGTGTTCACAATAACAGTAGTGTGGCATTCAGTCAGCGAGTTTGTCAGTTTTGTGGAACAAACAGGTGTGAATCAGGTGTCCCCTATTTCAATCAATCAATCAATTTTTTTATATAGCGCCAAATCACAACAAACAGTTGCCCCAAGGCGCTTTATATTGTAAGGCAAGGCCATACAATAATTATGTAAAACCCCAACGGTCAAAACGACCCCCTGTGAGCAAGCACTTGGCTACAGTGGGAAGGAAAAACTCCCTTTTAACAGGAAGAAACCTCCAGCAGAACCAGGCTCAGGGAGGGGCAGTCTTCTGCTGGGACTGGTTGGGGCTGAGGGAGAGAACCAAGAAAAAGACATGCTGTGGAGGGGAGCAGAGATCGATCACTAATGATTAAATGCAGAGTGGTGCATACAGAGCAAAAAGAGAAAGAAACAGTGCATCATGGGAACCCCCCAGCAGTCTACGTCTATAGCAGCATAACTAAGGGATGGTTCAGGGTCACCTGATCCAGCCCTAACTATAAGCTTTAGCAAAAAGGAAAGTTTTAAGCCTAATCTTAAAAGTAGAGAGGGTGTCTGTCTCCCTGATCTGAATTGGGAGCTGGTTCCACAGGAGAGGAGCCTGAAAGCTGAAGGCTCTGCCTCCCATTCTACTCTTACAAACCCTAGGAACTACAAGTAAGCCTGCAGTCTGAGAGCGAAGCGCTCTATTGGGGTGATATGGTACTACGAGGTCCCTAAGATAAGATGGGACCTGATTATTCAAAACCTTATAAGTAAGAAGAAGAATTTTAAATTCTATTCTAGAATTAACAGGAAGCCAATGAAGAGAGGCCAATATGGGTGAGATATGCTCTCTCCTTCTAGTCCCCGTCAGTACTCTAGCTGCAGCATTTTGAATTAACTGAAGGCTTTTTAGGGAACTTTTAGGACAACCTGATAATAATGAATTACAATAGTCCAGCCTAGAGGAAATAAATGCATGAATTAGTTTTTCAGCATCACTCTGAGACAAGACCTTTCTGATTTTAGAGATATTGCGTAAATGCAAAAAAGCAGTCCTACATATTTGTTTAATATGCGCTTTGAATGACATATCCTGATCAAAAATGACTCCAAGATTTCTCACAGTATTACTAGAGGTCAGGGTAATGCCATCCAGAGTAAGGATCTGGTTAGACACCATGTTTCTAAGATTTGTGGCGCCAAGTACAATAACTTCAGTTTTATCTGAGTTTAAAAGCAGGAAATTAGAGGTCATCCATGTCTTTATGTCTGTAAGACAATCCTGCAGTTTAGCTAATTGGTGTGTGTCCTCTGGCTTCATGGATAGATAAAGCTGGGTATCATCTGCGTAACAATGAAAATTTAAGCAATACCGTCTAATAATACTGCCTAAGGGAAGCATGTATAAAGTGAATAAAATTGGTCCTAGCACAGAACCTTGTGGAACTCCATAATTAACTTTAGTCTGTGAAGAAGATTCCCCATTTACATGAACAAATTGTAATCTATTAGACAAATATGATTCAAACCACCGCAGCGCAGTGCCTTTAATACCTATGGCATGCTCTAATCTCTGTAATAAAATTTTATGGTCAACAGTATCAAAAGCAGCACTGAGGTCTAACAGAACAAGCACAGAGATGAGTCCACTGTCCGAGGCCATAAGAAGATCATTTGTAACCTTCACTAATGCTGTTTCTGTACTATGATGAATTCTAAAACCTGACTGAAACTCTTCAAATAGACCATTCCTCTGCAGATGATCAGTTAGCTGTTTTACAACTACCCTTTCAAGAATTTTTGAGAGAAAAGGAAGGTTGGAGATTGGCCTATAATTAGCTAAGATAGCTGGGTCAAGTGATGGCTTTTTAAGTAATGGTTTAATTACTGCCACCTTAAAAGCCTGTGGTACATAGCCAACTAACAAAGATAGATTGATCATATTTAAGATCGAAGCATTAAATAATGGTAGGGCTTCCTTGAGCAGCCTGGTAGGAATGGGGTCTAATAAACATGTTGATGGTTTGGATGAAGTAACTAATGAGAATAACTCAGACAGAACAATCGGAGAGAAAGAGTCTAACCAAATACCGGCATCACTGAAAGCAGCCAAAGATAACGATACGTCTTTGGGATGGTTATGAGTAATTTTTTCTCTAATAGTTAAAATTTTGTTAGCAAAGAAAGTCATGAAGTCATTACTAGTTAAAGTTAATGGAATACTCAGCTCAATAGAGCTCTGACTCTTTGTCAGCCTGGCTACAGTGCTGAAAAGAAACCTGGGGTTGTTCTTATTTTCTTCAATTAGTGATGAGTAGAAAGATGTCCTAGCTTTACGGAGGGCTTTTTTTATAGAGCAACAGACTCTTTTTCCAGGCTAAGTGAAGATCTTCTAAATTAGTGAGACGCCATTTCCTCTCCAACTTACGGGTTATCTGCTTTAAGCTACGAGTTTGTGAGTTATACCACGGAGTCAGACACTTCTGATTTAAAGCTCTCTTTTTCAGAGGAGCTACAGCATCCAAAGTTGTCTTCAATGAGGATGTAAAACTATTGACGAGATACTCTATCTCCCTTACAGAGTTTAGGTAGCTACTCTGCACTGTGTTGGTATATGGCATTAGAGAACATAAAGAAGGAATCATATCCTTAAACCTAGTTACAGCGCTTTCTGAAAGACTTCTAGTGTAATGAAACTTATTCCCCACTGCTGGGTAGTCCATCAGAGTAAATGTAAATGTTATTAAGAAATGATCAGACAGAAGGGAGTTTTCAGGGAATACTGTTAAGTCTTCTATTTCCATACCATAAGTCAGAACAAGATCTAAGATATGATTAAAGTGGTGGGTGGACTCATTTACTTTTTGAGCAAAGCCAATAGAGTCTAATAATAGATTAAATGCAGTGTTGAGGCTGTCATTCTCAGCATCTGTGTGGATGTTAAAATCGCCCACTATAATTATCTTATCTGAGCTAAGCACTAAGTCAGACAAAAGGTCTGAAAATTCACAGAGAAACTCACAGTAACGACCAGGTGGACGATAGATAATAACAAATAAAACTGGTTTTTGGGACTTCCAATTTGGATGGACAAGACTAAGAGACAAGCTTTCAAATGAATTAAAGCTCTGTCTGGGTTTTGGATTAATTAATAAGCTGGAATGGAAGATTGCTGCTAATCCTCCACCCCGGCCCGTGCTACGAGCATTCTGACAGTTAGTGTGACTCGGGGGTGTTGACTCATTTAAACTAACATATTCATCCTGCTGTAACCAGGTTTCTGTTAGGCAGAATAAATCAATATGTTGATCAATTATTATATCATTTACCAACAGGGACTTAGAAGAGAGAGACCTAATGTTTAATAGACCACATTTAACTGTTTTAGTCTGTGGTGCAGTTGAAGGTGCTATATTATTTTTTCTTATTGAATTTTTATGCTTAAATAGATTTTTGCTGGTTATTGGTAGTCTGGGAGCAGGCACCGTCTCTACGGGGATGGGGTAATGAGGGGATGGCAGGGGGAGAGAAGCTGCAGAGAGGTGTGTAAGACTACAACTCTGCTTCCTGGTCCCAACCCTGGATAGTCACGGTTTGGAGGATTTAAGAAAATTGGCCAGATTTCTATAAATGAGAGCTGCTCCATCCAAAGTGGGATGGATGCCGTCTCTCCTAACAAGACCAGGTTTTCCCCAGAAGCTTTGCCAATTATCTATGAAGCCCACCTCATTTTTTGGACACCACTCAGACAGCCAGCAATTCAAGGAGAACATGCGGCTAAACATGTCACTCCCGGTCCGATTGGGGAGGGGCCCAGAGAAAACTACAGAGTCCGACATTGTTTTTGCAAAGTTACACACCGATTTAATGTTAATTTTAGTGACCTCCGATTGGCGTAACCGGGTGTCATTACTGCCGATGTGAATTACAATCTTACCAAATTTACGCTTAGCCTTAGCCAGCAGTTTCAAATTTCCTTCAATGTCGCCTGCTCTGGCCCCGGGAAGACAACTGACTATGGTTGCTGGTGTCGCTAACTTCACATTTCTCAAAACAGAGTCGCCAATAACCAGAGTTTGATCCTCGGCGGGTGTGTCGTCGAGTGGGAAAAAACGGTTAGAGATGTGAACGGGTTGGCGGTGTACACGGGGCTTCTGTTTAGGGCTACGCTTCCTCCTCACAGTCACCCAGTCGGCCTGCTTTCCCGGCTGCTCGGGATCTGCCAGGGGGGAACTAACGGCGGCTAAGCTACCTTGGTCCGCACCGACTACAGGGGCCTTGCTAGCTGTAGAATTTTCCACGGTGCGGAGCCGAGTCTCCAATTCGCCCAGCCTGGCCTCCAAAGCTACGAATAAGCTACACTTATTACAAGTACCATTACTGCTAAAGGAGGCCGAGGAATAACTAAACATTTCACACCCAGAGCAGAAAAGTGCGGGAGAGACAGGAGAAGCCGCCATGCTAAATCGGCTAAGAGCTAGTAGCTACGCTAAGCTAGCGGATTCCTAAAAACACGCAAAGTGAATAATGTGTAAATAATTTAGAGGTGATTCAGCAGAAGGAGTGCTTTAGTTAAGGCACGTAAAGATTACACTGGGAAACAAATCGTAATCTAGATAACTAGATCAATCTAACTGCGCAGATTAAACAGCTAACAGATACAGAAAAACACCGCTGTGCTCCGGAACAGGAAGTGATACAATACCGCAGTGAGAGCGGTATTGTAGGCATTTAAGGATGAAGCCAGTGTTGTGTGGGCCGCTGAAGAGGAGGTACTGCTGGCCCACCACTAGAGGGCGCCCTGCCTGAAGTGCGGGCTTCAGGCACGAGGGGGCGCAACCGCCTCGTAGGAGAAACCGGGAGTGACAGCTGTCACTCATCATCTACACCAGCTGTCACTCATCACCACCATCTCCATAAAAGCCGGGCAGCAACTCCACCTCGCTGTCGAGATATCGTCTTACCTCAGGTAAAACTCTCAGCCGTTTTTGGTGCTGAACGCACGTTTTGTTCTCCTGAGTATTTTGCAGGCGTACCTGTTTGACTACTCGCAGCTGGGAGCTGGGTTTGTGGATTGTGGAGGAGTCGACGCTCTTCACTCCTCACACCAAACCTGATAAGTAGTTCATTCAGGCTCTGCACGTATATTGTTCCTGTTTCGGAGGTGGAGGTCTTTTTCCCACCCATTAACAGAGAGACTGCTGCTGACTGTTTTACTGGGTGTGTGCACACACACCCACCATTAACTGTTTCTGCCTCCTGCCAGCAGTACCAGATCTGACAGCTGGAGACGGTGGCCACCTGGGGACTCAGGACTCGGCAGCTCTGGTGTGCTTCAGATCCGTTGGCAGTGGAAATTGTGTGGGGCCCGGCTCTTCTCTGGACAGACGTCTTCTATCCTCGAGCCTGCCCACATGTCACCTTTGTATATTGACTGAAGTCAAAACCTGTGATTGTCTGTATTTCGTTGTGCACATTCACAACATTAAATTATCTTTTTGGCTCATCCATTGTCCGTTCATTTACACCCCCTGTTGTGAGTCCGTGTCACTACACTTTCCCAACAGGATATCTCGGCCAGCGTCATGGATTCCGAGGGGCGTCATCCACTGTTTGAACAACCAATGGAAAAGCAGGGTGCACAGGCGCCAGCAGGAGGCGTGTTAGGTGAGTTGCAGCAAATCTTAACCGCCCTCACTGCTCGGTTGGACTACTCAACCGCAGGATGAGGGCTCTCACCGCACAGGTGGAAG
The DNA here is from genome assembly GCF_902500255.1 of Thalassophryne amazonica. Taxonomy (NCBI): domain Eukaryota; kingdom Metazoa; phylum Chordata; class Actinopteri; order Batrachoidiformes; family Batrachoididae; genus Thalassophryne; species Thalassophryne amazonica. The sequence goes on along the minus strand of NC_047107.1, from coordinate 51,259,484 downwards.
TGCCCACACGGGGCGTGGCTGCAGCACCTCCTCCTGCTGACCTGGTGCCGAATCCAGATATTCCAGTGGTCATTCATTGAACTCCCCCACCGTCCCCTGAAGCATACATAAGCCCCCCGGAACCGTACGGAGGTTGTGTAGAGATGTGCGCAGACTTCTTAATGCAGTGTTCGCTCGTCTTTGCACAACGCCCCGTCATGTACGCGTCGGACTCCAGCCGGGTAGCTTATGTTATTAATTTGCTTCGAGGAGAGGGACGCTCCTGGGCTGTGGCACTCTGGGAGCAGAACTCACGGCTTCTATCAGCATATACTGAGTTTGTGAGGGAGTTCAGACTAGTGTTCGATCACCCAAATAGAGGCGAAACCGCTTCGAGTGTGCTGCTGTCTATGAGACAGGGGCGTCGGAGTGCGGCCGAGTATGCAGTCGCCTTTCGCATCGCGGCAGCGAGGGCCGGCTGGAATGCTGTTGTACTCCGTGCCACCTTTGTAAATGGACTGTCTCTGGTCCTTAAGGAGCACCTGGTGGTACGAGCCGCGGGATTTAGACGGGCTTATCGACCTGGTAGTACGGTTAGACAACCGATTAGCGGAACGTCGATGGGAGCGAGACGAAGGGCGTGGTCAGGCACGAGCCGTCCCTCTTCCTTCCGGGTCCGAAAGGGAGCCGTCTTCCCCACTCTCCACAGCCAGAGAGCTCCGTGTGGCAACAGCTCCCCCTGCTGACGTTGTTAGGGAAACGAGCAGAGCCAAAATAAGATCAGATGACAGATTGAGGAAGCTGGCTCGTGAGGAGTGTTTTCTCTGCAGCTCAAAGGAGCACACACAGAAAAACTGCCCCAAACGGTCAAAACAACACTCGCCCTTAGAGACTGGGCTCAGGGTGGGTCACAACACGCACGAAGGGAGTGCACGTAAATCAGCACGAATCCCAGTCATGATCCTGTGTGAGGATTTAACCCTTCACGCCCCAGCACTTGTGGACACGGGGTCAGAAGGGAATCTGTTGGATAGCAGATGGACAAAGGATGAAGGGCTCCCTCTAGTGGCTCTTCCTTCATCATTGAAGGTACGGGCGCTGGATGGCACCCTTCTCCCTTTAATCACACACAAGACACAGCCAGTAACTCTGGTTGTGTCTGGGAATCATCCGGAGGAGACTGAGTTCTATGTAACTCCTTCTACCTCCCGCGTTATTTTGGGCTTCCCATGGATGGAAAAACACAATCCCCGGATTGATGGGGTCCGTCTGGGGTTGTGGCTCAGTGGAACGAAACCTGCCACCGGGAGTGTTTAGGATCCTCGGTTCCCCCCGGTTTGACTGCTAACGAGGAGGTTAAAGTCCCCCCCAATCTGACGGCGGTGCCTGAGGAGTACCACGGTCTTGCTGACGTCTTCAGCAAAGATCTGGCACTCACTCTTCCCCCACACTGTCCGTACCATTGTGCCATTGATTTGATCCCGGGCGTTGAGTACCCGTCCTGCAGGTTGTACAACCTCTCACGTCCTGAGCGTGAATCAATGGAGACCTACATCCAGGACTCGTTAGCTGCCGGGCTGATCCGGAACTCCACCTCCCCGATGGGTGCTGGTTTCTTTTTTGTGGGCAAGAAAGACGGCGGACTCCGTCCATGCATTGATTACAGAGGGCTGAACGACATTACGGTTCACAACTGATACCTGTTGCCCCTGTTGGATTCAGTGTTCACGCCCCTGCATGGAGCCAAAATCTTTGCCAAACTTGATCTCAGAAATGCGTACCACCTGGTTCGGATCCGGAAGGGAGACGAATGGAAGATGGCATTTAACACCCCGTTAGGTCACTTTGAGTACTTGGTCATGCCGTTCAGCCTCACTAACGCCCCCGCGACGTTCCAAGCTTTGGTTAATGACGTCTTGCGGGACTTCCTGCATCGGTTCGTCTTTGTATACCTGGACGATATTCTCATCTTCTCCCCGGATCCTGAGACTCATGTCAGGCATGTACGTCAGGTCCTGCAGCGGTTATTGGAGAACCGGCTGTTTTTGAAGGGCGAGAAGTGCGAGTTCCACCGCACTTCTTTGTCCTTCCTGGGGTTTATAATCTCCTCCAACTCTGTCGCCCCTGATCCGGCCAAGGTTGCGGCGGTGAGAGATTGGCCCCAACCGACAAGCCATAGGAAGCTGCAACAGTTCCTCGGCTTTGCAAATTTCTATAGGAGGTTCATTAAGGGCTACAGTCAGGTTGTTAGTCCCCTGACAGCCCTGACCTCCCCAAAAGTCCCCTTCACCTGGTCGGATCGGTGCGAAGCCGCGTTTAGGGAGTTGAAACGCCGGTTCTCGTCTGCACCAGTTCTGGTGCAGCCCGATCCTAGCCGCCAGTTCGTCGTTGAAGTGGATGCCTCTGACTCAGGGATAGGAGCCGTGCTGTTCCAGAGCAGGGAGTCCGATAAGGTCCTCCACCCTTGTGCCTATTTTTCCCGCAGGTTGACCCCGGCAGAACGGAATTATGACGTCAGCAATCGGGAACTCCTAGCGGTGAAAGAGGCTCTTGAGGAGTGGAAACACCTGTTGGAGGGAGCTGCGGTACCTTTCACGGTTTTCACGGACCATTGGAACCTGGAGTACATCCAGACCGCCAAGCGTCTGAACCCCAGGCAAGCCCGCTGGTCACTGTTCTTCGGGCGTTTTGATTTCCGGATCACATACCGCCCCGGGACCAAGAACCAAAGATCCGATGCCTTTTCCCGGGTACACGAAGAGGAAGTCAAGACTGAGCTGTCAGATCCACCGGAACCTATCATCCCCGAGTCCACTATCATGGCCACCCTCACCTGGGACGTGGAGAAGACCGTCCGGGAGGCCCCTGGCACGGAACCCGGACCCGGGGACTGGCCCTAAGAACAGACTCTACATCCCACCAGAAGCCAGAGCTGCAGTCCTGGACTTCTGTCATGGCTCCAAGCTCACCTGTCACCCAGGGGTGCGAAGAACCGTGGCAGTGGTCCGGCAGCGCTTCTGGTGGGCATCCATGGAGGCCGACGTCCGGGAGTATGTCCAGGCCTGTACCACCTGTGCCAGGGGCAAGGCTGACCACCGGAAGACCCAATGACTCCTCCAGCCGCTTCCGGTGCCTCATCGTCCCTGGTCACACATCGGCCTGGACTTCGTCACGGGCCTCCTGCCGTCCCAGGGCATGATGACCATCCTCACGGTAGTGGACTGATTCTCCAAGGCGGCCCACTTCATGGCCCTCCTGAAGCTCCCAACGGCCCAGGAGACAGCAGACCTCCTGGTCCACCACGTTGTACATCTGCATGGGATACCAAATGACATTGTCTCGGATTGTGGTCCTCAGTTCTCCTCTCAAGTCTGGAGGAGTTTCTGCAGGGAATTGGGGGCCACCGTGAGCCTCTCGTCCGGGTATCATCCACAGACGAATGGACAGGCAAAGCGGGTGAACCAGGAACTTGAACAGGCCCTCCGCTGCATGACCTCCGCGCACCCGGTGGCCTGGAGTGACCATCTGGCCTGGATCGAGTACGCTTATAACAGCCAAGTGTCCTCTGCCACCGGCCTCTCCCCATCTGAGGTGTGTTTGGGGTACCAGCCCCCATTGTTCCCAGTGGTGGAGGGAGAGGTCGGTGCCCCCTCGGTCCAGGCCCACCTTCGCAGATGCCGTCGGGTGTGGCGCACTGCCAGCTCTGCCCTGCTGAAGGCCCGGACGAGGGCCAAGGCCCATGCAGACCGCCGGCGTTCCCCGGCCTCTGCATACCAGCCCGGGCAGGAGGTGTGGCTTTCCACCAAGGACATACCACTCCAGGTCGAGTCACAGAAACTGAAGGACTGCTTCATCGGACCGTTTCCAATCCTCAAAGTCCTCAGTCCTGCCGCAGTGAAGCTGAAGCTGCCGGCTTCACTGCGGATCCATTCTGTCTTCCGCATCTCACGTATCAAGCCTCACCACACCTCATCCCTCCGCACCCCCGGACCGGCGCCGCCTCCTCCCCGGATCATCGACGGGGAGCCTGCCTGGACTGTTCGCAGGCTCCTGGACGTCCATCGCAAGGGCCGGGGGTTCCAGTATTTGGTGGACTGGGAGGGGTATGGACCCAAAGAATGCTCCTGGGTGAAGAGGAGCTTCATCCTGGATCCGGCCCCCCTGGCCGACTTCTACAACCGGCACCCCGACAAGCCGGGTCGGGCACCAGGAGGCGCCCGTTGAGTAAGTAAGTAAGTAAGTAAATTTTATTTATATAGCACCTTTCACAGACAAGAGCCACAAGGTGCTTCACAACATAAAAGCAGAGTACACCACACAAAACATCAGACAATGGCCGAGACATAAAAACATAAAACATAACATAGGATCACAGAGCAGCCTAAAAGCTAAGCAAACGCTTGAGTAAAAAAGAAAGTCTTAAGTTGGCTTTTAAAAGTATCGACAGAGTCCAGTGAGCGCAGAGAGAGCGGGAGACCATTCCAAAGCCTGGGAGAAACAGCCTGGAAGGATCGCTCTCCTCTGGTTGCAAAATGGGTGCGAGGAACCATCAACAGATTTTGGTCCACAGACCTCAAAGCCCTGGCAGGGGCATGAGGCTGGATGAGGTCACAGATATAGGGAGGCGCCTGGCCATGTAGAGCTCTAAAAGTTAAAACCAAAATTTTCGAAGACATGATTTAGCAGACTGGCCCAGGTCTCCCAAGTACTGCTGAATACCTGGAATATGGGCATCAGGGGCAATAACCAGTGTCTCTGTTTTGTCTGCGCCTGGGGGGGGTCCTGTTGTGTGGGCCGCTGAAGAGGAGGTACTGCTGGCCCACCACCAGAGGGCGCCCTGTGCACACACCCACCATTAACTGTTTCTGCCTCCTGCCAGCAGTACTAGATCGGAAAGCTGGAGACGGTGGCCACCTGGGGACTCAGGAGTTGGCGGCTCTGTTGTGCTTCAGATCCGTTGGCAGTGGAAATCGTGTGGGGCCCGGCTCTTCTCTGGACAGACGTCTTCTATCCTCGAGCCTGCCCACACGTCACCTTTGTATATTGACTGAAGTCAAAACCTGTGATTGTCTGTATTTCGTTGTGCACATTCACAACATTAAATTGTTATCTTTTTGGCTCATCCATTGTCCGTTCATTTACGCCCCCTGTTGTGGGCCCGTGTCACTACACTTTCCCAACAGCCAGCACCTGTTGAACATGCTTTTCTCTTTGAAAGCCTGAAGAAAATGGGACGTTCAAGACACTGTTCAGAAGAACAGCATAGTTTGATTAAAAAGTTGATTAGGAAAGGGAAAACTTGTACGCAGGTGCAAAAAATTATAGGCTGCATCTACAATGATCTCCAATGCTTTAAAATGGACAAAAAAAAAAAAAAGAGACGCGTGGAAGAAAATGGAAAATAACCATCAAAATGATAGAAGAATAACCAGAATGGCAAAGGCTCACCCACTGATCAGCTCCAGGATGATCAAAGACAGGCTGGAGTTACCTGTAAGTGCTGTGACAGAAGACGCCTGTGTGAAGTTAATTTATTTGCAAAAATCCCCCGCAAAGTCGCTCTGTTAAATAAAAGACGTGCAGAAGAGGTTACAATTTGCCAAAGAACACATCAACTGGCCTAAAGAGAAATGGAGGAATATTTTGTGGACTGATGAGAGTAAAATTGTTCTTGTTGGGTCCAAGGGCCGCAGACAGTTTGTGAGACGACCCCCAAACTCTGAATTCAAGCCGCAGTTCACAGTGAAGACAGTGAAGCAAGGTGGTGCAAGCATCATGATATGGGCATGTTTCTCCTACTATGGTGCTGGGCCTCGTATATCGCATACCAGGTATCATGGATCAGTTTGGATATGTCAAAATACTTGAAGAGGTCATGTTGCCTTATGCTGAAGAGGACATGCTCTTGAAATGGGTGTGTCAACAAGACAATGACCCCAAGCACACTAGTAAACAAGCAAAATCTTGGTTCCATACCAACAAAATTAATGCCTCGCAGATGTGAAGAAATCATGAAAAACTGTGGTTATACAACTACACTCAGCAAAAATATAAACCCAACACTTTTGGTTTTGCTCCCATTTTGTATGAGATGAACTCAAAGATCTAAAACTTTTTCCACATACACAATATCACCATTTCCCTCAAATATTGTTCACAAACCAGTCTAAATCTGTGATAGTGAGCACTTCTCCTTTGCTGAGATAATCCATCCCACCTCACAGGTGTGCCATACCAAGATGCTGATTAGACAGCATGATTAGTGCACAGGTGTGCCTTAGACTGTCCACAATAAAAGGCCACTCTGAAAGGTGCAGTTTTGTTTTATTGGGGGGGGGGATACCAGTCAGTATCTGGTGTGACCACCATTTGCCTCATGCAGTGCAACACATCTCCTTCGCATAGAGTTGATCAGGTTGTCAATTGTGACATGTGGAATGTTGGTCCACTCCTCGTCAATGGCTGTGCGAAGTTGCTGGATATTGGCAGGAACTGGTACACGCTGTCGTATACGCCGGTCCAGAGCATCCCAAACATGCTCAAAGGGTGACATGTCCGGTGAGTATGCTGGCCATGCAAGAACTGGGACATTTTCAGCTTCCAAGAATTGTGTACAGATCCTTGCAACATGGGGCCATGCATTATCCTGCTGCAACATGAGGTGATGTTCTTGGATGTATGGCACAACAATGGGCCTCAGGACCTCGTCACGGTATCTCTGTGCATTCAAAATGCCATCAATAAAATGCACCTGTGTTCTTCGTCCATAACAGACGCCTGCCCATACCATAACCCACTGCCAACATGGGCCACTCGATCCACAACATTGACATCAGAAAACCGCTCACCCACACGACACCACACACACTGTCTGCCATCTGCCCTGGACAGTGTGAACCGGGATTCATCCGTGAAGAGAACACCTCTCCAACGTGCCAAACGCCAGTGAATGTGAGCATTTGCCCACTCAAGTCGGTTACGACGATGAACTGGAGTCAGGTCGAGACCCCGATGACGACGACGAGCATGCAGATGAGCTTCCCTGAGACGGTTTCTGACAGTTTGTGCAGAAATTCTTTGGTTATGCAAACCGATTGTTTCAGCAGCTGTCCAAGTGGCTGGTCTCAGACGATCTTGGAGGTGAACATGCTGGATGTGGAGGCCCAGGGCTGGTGTGGTTACACGTGGTCTGCAGTTGTGAGGCTGGTTGGATGTACTGCCAAATTCTCTAAAACGCTGTTGGAGATGGCTTATGGTAGAGAAATGAACATTCAATACACGAGCAATAGCTCTGGTTGACATTCCTACTGTCAGCATGCCAATTGCACGCTCCCTCAAATCTTGCGACATCTGTGGCATTGTGCTGAGTGATAAAACTGCACCTTTCAGAGTGGCTTTTTATTGTGGGCAGTCTAAGGCACACCTGTGCACTAATCATGGTGTCTAATCAGCATCTTGATATGGCACACCTGTGAGGTGGGATGGATTATCTCAGCAAAGGAGAAGTGCTCACTATCACAGATTTAGACTGGTTTGTGAACAATATTTATAAACTGAAATCAATAGATGCTTTTTCTGACACAATGTACAGTATGTTCCTTTATCCAGCAATTACAAAACCAAGTAGAATAACATCTCACAGTGCCACAATAATCGATAATATCTTTACGAATATTATTGAAAATCAAGTTATAAGTGGCCTGTTCATATGTGATATCACTGATCACTTACCTGTTTTTATTGTTTATGACTGTGACCTTAAAAAAACTAATCATGACAGAGAAGTAGTCCATAAACGAATAAGAACAGAAGAAACAATAAATGCCTTCAACAGCAGTTTAAGTACACAAGACTGGAGTACGGTCTACAATGAGTCAGATGTAGATGGTGCATATAGCAATTTTATAGATATTTTCTGCACGTTGTATAAAAAACATTGTCCCCTTAAAGAATAGTATAAAAATAAAAGATACAATAAATGTCCTTGGCTAACTAAAGGAATATTAAAAGCCTGCAAAAAAAAACAGCCTTTATAAAAAATTTATTAATTCAAAAACAAAAGAAGCTGAAATAAGATATAAAGTATATAAAAACAAATTAACAGAAGTCATCCGAATAAGTAAAAAGTTGTACTATGATGAAATTCTACAAAAAAATAAAAACAACATCAAAGAAACTTGGAACATTTTGAACAACCTAATTAAACCAGGATCTTCCAATACAAGATATCCAGATTATTTTATTGATAAAAATGTTCATGATCACAACATGAATAATATAGTGAATGGTTTTAATAAATTTTTTGTACATGTTGGCCCTGATTTGGCAGCTGAAATCCCAAATCCAGGAATTCAGCAGTCTAATGAAACTATAAAAAGAAACATAAATTCAATTTTTCTTTCAGCAACAAATGAACAGGAAATAAAAGACATTGTTAATAAATGCAGAAACAAACTGTCTACAGACTGTCACGATATAGACATGGTATTAGTCAAAAAAGTCATCAACAACATTTCAAAACCTCTGACCTATATATGTAATTTGTCATTCCAAACTGGATGTGTTCCGGAAAAAATGAAAATTGCAAAAGTTATACCACTGTACAAAAATGACAACAAACATATTTTTACCAATTATAGACCAATTTCTTTACTCCCACAGTTTTCAAAAATCCTAGAAAAATTGTTTGACTCTCGTTTGGAAAAATTCATAGAAAAATATCGGTTAATAAACGAAGGTCAATATGGCTTTAGAAAGAAAAGAACCACTTCAATGGCTGTTATTGAGGCAATAGAAGAAATTACTAATGCATTGGACAGAAAAAGATATGCTGTTGGAATATTCATTGATCTTAAAAAAGCATTTAATACAATTAACCATTCAATTTTAATCAACAAATTAGAGAATTATGGTATCAGAGGAGTTGCAGGAAATTGGATAAAAAGTTATCTTACAGATAGGGTCCAATACGTGGAAATGGGAAATTACAAATCTGAATGTCTTGGCATTGCTTGTGGTGTCCCCCAGGGGGCAGTGTTGGGTCCCAAATTGTTTAATATGTATATTAATGACATTTTTAATGCATCTAGATCACTGAAACTAATATTATTCGCTGATGATACAAATATATTCTACAGTAGTGACAATTACAATGAACTTATAAATACTGTAAATGACGAACTAAGTAAAATAAAAAAATGGATGGACAGTAACAAATTATCATTAAATTTAAATAAAACAAAAGCAATGATATTTGGTAATTATAAGGTTAAATCTAAATTACAAATATATATAGACAGTGTCCAAATTGAAAACTCAGCTGAAAACAAATTTTTAGGAGTAATAATAGACAGTAAATTAACATGGAAAGCCCACATCAGACACATAAAAATGAAAATTTCAAAAAGCCTCTCTATTATGAATAAGGTAAAGCAATTTCTTGATCATAATGCACTCCGTACATTATACTGTTCCTTAGTTCTCCCATACTTAACATATTGTGTTGAAGTGTGGGGTAACAACTATCAATGTTCAACACAACCACTATTTATACTACAAAAACGAGCAATAAGGATCATACATAAAGTTGTATTTTTAGAACATAGCAATAATCTTTTTATCCAATCAAAATTGCTTAAATTTCATGATCTTGTAAAATATTCTACATTACAGATTTTATTTAAGGTATTTAACAAATCACTGCCAAGTAACATTCTAAAGTTCTTCTCAGTTAAAGAGTGTGTTCATAATCTTAGAGGTTTTGCCAAATTCACATTATTAAAAGTTAGAACCACTCGGAAATTTTTTTGTGTGTCTGTATGTGGAGCAAAGTTATGGAATGGTTTGGACGTCAGACTCAAGCAATGCCAAAACATTCATGAATTCAAGTCACATTACAAACAGAGGGTCTGGGATCGGTATAGAATGATTGAGACTTAACAATAAAAGCCATTTTACATTCATGGCTCATGACTCTGTATCACAATTGTTGGTTTGTGCATTATATGTTTCTTTCCTTCATATGTTTGGTTCTTTATCATAATTGGTATTGTTGTCTCTTATCATTGTTGGTATGTTTTTTATATGTTTGCTTTCTTACCGTAATTGGTATTGTTGTTTTCTTACCATTGTTGGTATGAGCATCATATGTTTGTTTTCTTTGCCGTAACTGGTATCGTTGATTTCTTACTATTGTTGGTATGTGCTTGTCGCTTGTTTATTATATTGGTATTGTTTTCTTGCTGCTGTTGGTATCTATTGTGGGAATTTACAAGTATTTAAATGTATTATTTTCTTAATTTTCTATTTAATTGACGGGAAGCAGCTATGCACTTTATGTTAAATTTGAATAAAGGGGTGGGATTAAATAAGTTTTCTTCCTCCCACTCCTTTTTGAGCAGATTCAATGTCCTGAGTTAATAGTAAATTCAGTTCTTTGTTTTTTTTATGTTATTGTTAAATTGTTTTTTTTTTTTCTGTTTTCTGTATTTCTTATCCTCTGCTCAAATAAAATAGATGATGATGATGATGATGATGATATTTGAGGGAAATGGTGATATTGTGTATGTGGAAAAAGTTTTAGATCTTTGAGTTCATCTCATACAAAATGGGAGCAAAACCAAAAGTGTTGCGTTTATATTTTTGTTGAGTATAAATACTAGTTTAGTGATTCACAGGATTGCTAAAAAAGCAGTTTGAACATAATGGTTTTGAGTTTGTAGCATCAACAGCAGATGCTACTACAACCCCTGGCAAAAATTATGGAATCATCGGCCTCGGAGGATGTTCATTCAGTTGTTTAATTTTGTAGAAAAAAGCAGATCACAGACATGACACAAAACTAAAGTAATTTCAAATGGCAACTTTCTGGCTTTAAGAAACACTATAAGAAATCAGGAAAAAAAAATTGTGGCAGTCAGTAACGGTTACTTTTTTAGTCCAAGCAGAGGGAAAAAAATATGGACTCACTCAATTCTGAGGAATAAATTATGGAATCACCCTGTAAATTTTCATCCCCAAAACTAACACCTGCATCAAATCAGATCTGCTCGTTAGTCTGCATCTAAAAAGGAGTGATCACACTTTGGAGAACTGTTGCACCAAGTGGACTGACATGAATCATGGCTCCAACACGAGAGATGTCAATTGAAACAAAGGAGAGGATTATCAAACTCTTAAAAGAGAGTAAATCATCACGCAATGTTGCAAAAGATGTTGGTTGTTCACAGTCAGCTGTGTCTAAACTCTGGACCAAATACAAACAACATGGGAAAGTTGTTAAAGGCAAACATACTGGTAGACCAAGGAAGACATCAAAACGTCAAGACAGAAAACTTAAAGCAATATGTCTCAAAAATCAAAAATGCACAACAAAACAAATGAGGAACGAATGGGAGGAAACTGGAGTCAACGTCTGTGACCGAACTGTAAGAAACCGCCTAAAGGAAATGGGATTTACATTCAGAAAAGCTAAACGAAAGCCATCATTAACACCTAAACAGAAAAAAACAAGGTTACAATGGGTTAAGGAAAAGCAATCATGGACTGTGGATGACTGGATGAAAGTCATATTCAGTGATGAATCTCGAATCTGCATTTGGCAAGGTGATGATGCTGGAACTTTTGTTTGGTGCCGTTCCAATGAGATTTATAAAGATGACTGCCTGAAGAGAACATGTAAATTTCCACAGTCATTGATGATATGGGGCTGCATGTCAGGTAAAGGCAGTGGTGAGATGGCTGTCATTACATCATCAATAAATGCACAAGTCTACGTTGATATTTTGGACACTTTTCTTATCCCATCAATTGAAAGGATGTTTGGGGATGATGAAATTATTTTTCAAGATGATAATGCATCTTGCCACAGAGCGAAAACTGTGAAAACATTCCTTGCAAAAAGACACATAGGGTCAATGTCATGGCCTGCAAATAGTCCGGTTCTTAATCCAAAATCTTTGGTGGAAGTTGAAGAAAATGGTCCATGACAAGGCTCCAACCTGCAAAACTGATCTGGCAACAGCAATCAGAGAAAGTTGGAGCCAGATTGATGAAGAGTACTGTTTGTCACTCATTAAGTCCATGCCTCAGAGACTGCAAGCTGTTATAAAAGCCAGAGGTGGTGCAACAAAATACTACTGATGTGTTGGAGCGTTCTTTTGTTTTTCATGATTCCATAATTTTTTCCTCAGAATTGAGTGATTCCATATTTTTTTCCCTCTGCTTGGTCTAAAAAAGTAACCGTTACTGACTGCCACAATTTTTTTCCTGATTTCTTATAGTGTTTCTTAAAGCCAGAAAGTTGCCATTTGAAATGACTTTAGTTTTGTGTCATGTCTGTGATCTCCTTTTTTTCTACAAAATTAAACAACTGAATGAACATCCTCCGAGGCCGGTGATTCCATAATTTTTGCAAGGGGTTGTATTATTGTGAACACCCCCTTTTCTACTTTTTTTTTACTAATAGCCCAATTTCATAGCCTTAAGAGTGTGCATATCATGAATGTTTGGTCTTGTTGGATTTGTGAGAATCTACTGAATCTACTGGTACCTTGTTTCCCATCAAACAATAAGAAATGTACTCAAAACCTGGATTAATCTTTTTAGTCACATAGCACTACTATTATTCTGAACACTACTGTATGTAGATAAAAACTTTGATATTTCAGCTTTTTTTTTAGCATTCTCACCTCAGTTACCTGCTGAATTTTGTAGTGTTGAGACTCACTGGTGGAATTTGCCTTTTTAATCTATTTATTAATTCTGTTAATGTCTGCTGTGCGAGCACCCTCCCCCAATGCACCACACCAAAAGAAAAGGGCATAAAATGCAGATTTTAACATTCACTACAAAATCTGTCTCCCTACCATTAAGCATGTAGTAACCCTACCTATAGAGAAAACACTGGAGCTGCCACTGGCTGTATGCTGCTAAAACAGACAAAGTGAGGCCAAGCTAAATTCTAAATCATTAAAAACAACAACCTCGATTTTCCCATCTTTTGATTCTCGGTTCCTCCAATTTCCTGTTGCTCCAGCACGTGGCCTCCTGCTGCACTGAGCTTCACTGTGTTCTTGTTCATCAGCGCTGGAGACCAGAGCAATGACCCGCTGGGACATACATAAATACGCCAGACAGGCTTGTGATGCTGGAATTCGCTACATCGGTGGCTGCTGTGGCTTTGAGCCGTACCACATCAGAGCGATAGCAGAAGAGCTGGCTGCAGAGAGAGGATTCCTCCCAGCAGCTTCAGACAAACACGGACTCTGGGGTTCTGCTTTGGCGATGCACACCAAACCCTGGGTCAGAGCCAGGTGAGCCCGTGCAGACGCACGACTATAGTGCGGATGTAAGACCTTTGACCTCTGCATTCACCACTGATTTGTCTTGGGGCTTGTCGAGAGTACTGGGAAAACCTCTGGCCTGCTTCTGGACGTCCCACATGTCCTTCCATGGCCATGCCGGTTGATGAGTAAACCTGCAGAATCATAAGATCATCTTTTCCTTTTCTATGTCATATTCTGAAAAAATAAGAACAAAGGGCTAAATCTGACTTTCAAACAAATAACACTAATCTGATCTATGTGTCTGAGGGTTATCTTATACATTCTGAATTACATTTTATGCACCCACGTCAAGGTTACCAAAATAGCTTTCTTCCACTTTTAAAACATCACCATGGCATGTCACGTATCCTTTTCGTAATCAAATGCTGACAAAGTTAACAGGGTGCACTTTAACGTGCAGCAGATTAGACTCGTTTATTGGAAGTGAGAAATTTATAGAAATGATTGAATCCGATTGCAGAAATAAACAAATATGTAATTAAATACCCCGTGACCCTTAATTGGAGTACGTGGTTGAAGGTGAGTGAGTGAGTGATACAATGAAATAACAAAATAAATAAGTAGATCACACTAGTTTTATCTGCACAAGAACATATTTTAATGTGCCAATAAGGCGGCGAAAGGCTCACTGCTTCAAAACCCAAATTCTTATTTTACTTTCACCTTAATTGTATTGAAATTTGTATCTGTTGTCTTTTTTCTTTTATTCTGAAATCTTTGCAGAATGCACTATGAGCTGCACTTCAAGACTGATTTTTAAAGAAATAAAGACTATTATTAAGACAAGAGGACACTTTTCCTTTCTTTGTATTTGAAGTCCAACTTACACACACGAGTTGTTCTTGACGCCGAGCAGCCTGCAGCCTGTCCGTCAACGTCACCACGTACGTACGTGCCTGCTCAGGTTGAGTCTTCAGTTGCCTTCAAGTTCTCCTCGGAAATCACAGCTCTCTGTCAAACGTTTATCTGTTTGCTCTGTAGGCAGGTTGTTTCAAAAAGAGTGGTTGAAGGAATTCAGTGATAGTTTGTGAAAACATGGTCTTGGATAATTGAAAACTGGTTACATTCTGGTGATGTTCCGGATCTACTTTAAAACTGTAACGATACATAATATCAAAAATGATCTATTTCATTTCTTTAACATTGTGAGATAGATTTTCTTTATACCCCATGATGTCACCATGATCTTCTGGAGTTAAAACTCAAAATTCTGACTTCTGGTTGGCAACCGTAGTTATAGTCAGTCATTATTGTGCAGCAAGTCGCTTAGTGATATAAGGAGTGCTGCCAATACTATGAATCCTAATCATACTTCATTTGCATCGTCCTGCAAATGGCTACCAGCCTAAACTGGGAAAGTCACTCCAGTGGTGCCCAAGGATCCTCCAAAGAGACCTTATACCAAAGACGTCCAGCCCTCATGACTCCATAAACTGAGGACCCAAAGACATAACTGTGACTGCTGAGATAAGTGAATGTCTCTACAAGTTCAAAACGTTCACCATACAGATACATTTCTCATGGCAGTCATTAAAAGTTTGGATCTTAGTCTTGATGCAGAACAAACCCATACACCCTGATTTCTCACTCAGCTTCTCAGGTCCTGCAATCAGGGCACCCACTGATTCTGTAAAGATCGCAGCATTGTTCACAAAGTCCAAGGTCAGTCAAAAGCACCTACATTGCTGGTTTTCATGACCCATCCCAACACCTAGTCCATGCAAGCATTGAACAGTGTAGAGAGGCCAGAACACCAGTTTTCACTGGGAAAAACTCAGTCTGTGCCTTCAGTCTGCACAGCACTCAGTATCTGTGTGTAGGAAGGGTATGACATCCAACTATTTTGTTTTATAACTCATTTTTAGTTATTAATTCACACATTCACGCACAAAAAAGCAGTAACAGAAGTTTCTTCCCAAAGCAGCTTGCAATCACATTCACACAGTGCTCTCAGAAACTTCAACTTCAGGTGCCAACCTGCACGCTAGGAAAAAAAAAGCAACAGTGGCTTAACTTTCTTGCTGAAGGGCATTCTGACTGATATTCCAAGAAGAGCAGCCTGGAATAAAACCACCAACCCTTCCAGTCATGGACATCCTTTCTGTTGGTGGTGAGTTAGGCCTACATAAATAGACACAACCAAGGTTGGGTAGGATTACTTTGAAAGAATACATGTGGATTACATGTATGTATGTACATACATTTGGATTACTTGTAATCTGATTACTTTTGGATTACATTTCAAAGTAATCCTACCCAACCTTGGACATAACACAATAAAATCCGCAATCTTAATGCAACTTGTACAGTGTCAAAAATTTACACTGACCAGGAATTGAACACAGATGTGCATGTTAACAGTTGAACTCATTATCCCACTGATCGACAGTCAAAACTTTGTGGTCTATTTAAAAAACAAAAAGATTTTTTTTTTTTTTTTTTTGGGTGTACTTGGTTTTGCAAGAACATTATTTTGATCATTTCATCTATTTCTTATTGCCTTTGTGGACTTGTGTATTTAGCTGTAAATGTAAAAAAAACTTTTGTTTGTTTGAAATGTTATGTGCTTAAACCACTTTTGGTCATTAAAATTGGCAAAATTATTTCCAAAATGTACTTTTTTCCCCCCCTACCTTTTGACATTAGGTATCAGATTTGGTATTGTGCTTACATAAACATGAAGAACAAAACACAAAACTGTTTAAGACCTTTTCACAGTATGGACTAAATAAAGTAGATTAAGTTATTATTAGTATTGTTAACAGCAAATTATTATTATTATTTTTTGTCTATTTCTTGTGTTGTACAGCTTGTGTGTTGTCGAGCCACTTCCTGCAGTGGAAATTCCGACGATTCGTTTAGACCGTGAATGCAGCGCCGTTATTTAGTGATCTTGCTGGGAAAGTGATAAATCAACGCTGAAGCGATGCTAACCTTTCTGGCGGCTGCGGTATCGGACAGAAAACGATACCACGCTCATTTATGGCTCCGTCGTGTCCCAGCTGAGCCATGTCCGCTGGTGGTGTCGGATCCCGATGTCAGTTTATGATGAAACCCTGGATGCGAGAAATCGAGGATAACGGAGCGCAGCGGACAGGCAGATCGACGGTTACAGACGTTAAATTAACGGCTTTAACCGCGCATACGCCGCGCTCCTGTAAAAGCTAAAGAAAACGTCAAGACAAGCGGTTCTGCTGGGCTGGTTTGGGCCAGAGATGGAAAAAATGACGCCGCACTCTGCCGCTGGTCTGAGTGAAGGAGGATAGAAAAACATCCCGAGATAAAAGACTTCGACCGTTACACTTCACCGCAAAAAAATGTCTTTCACCATGGAGGATAATGTGGAGTTGGGCTGGGTTGCCGTTCGACCGCATGCGTTTGAGGAGAAAGAAAAACATAAATTCGTTTTTATTGTCGCATGGAACGAGGTGGAGGGTAAGTTTGCCATTACGTGTCATAACAGGACGGCGCAGAGGAGAAGCTTTGGAAGGGACCTTCCGGTGGCGACTACTAGAGATGGAGACAAACCAAAATGGCCCGAAAGTCCCCTTAGGGGCAAAGTAGCCAAGAGTCCCATTCAAGGAGGTGGTTTTACAGGGTGCACATCCAAAACCAAGTCTCCCTCAGTGACAGGGACAAGTCCTGCCAAAACTTTGATCAGTCCTGATCTAGAGGTGTTGAAATCTACACCAGATGACCCTCTGCCCCCAACGTTTGAGAGTTTGGACTTGGAGGAAGTGGACCGTTTCAGCAGAGAGGATTGCAGCTGGGCTGGACTCTTCTCTTTCCAAGATCTTCGGGCAGTCCACCAGCAGCTGTGCTCTGTCAGCTCAGAACTGGAGCCCTGTCTTCCGGTCTTTCCAGAAGAACCAGCCGGGATGTGGACGGTGCTGTTTGGGCCTGCAAAGATCTCGGAAACTGAAATGGAAGAGTTGTGCTACAGTTTGCAGGTTTATTTTGGTCACGCGCTGGATACATGTGGCTGGAAGATCTTGTCGCAAGTTCTCTTTACTGAAAATGATGACCCGGATGAGTACTACGAAAGCCTGAGTGAGTTAAGGCAGTCTGGGTATGAGGAGGTGCTCAACCATGCTACGAAACATCTACAGGAGGTGAGAGATTTCATACATGTGCCAACATTCAGATCTGGGCACATGTTTGGCCATACCCAACATGAATGTGATTGGTCCATCTGTGTGTGTCGGTTTTGTCTTTGGTTCTCCTCAAAGGATTTAGTTTGCTCTGTCCACCAGGGGATGGTGCTAAAGCAGCTAGATGCTATAGAGGCATGCAGGGGTCAGCGCTCTTCTCTTTACTCATGCCCAACACAAGGCCAAAAAGCCCCTGATGTCCTCGGTTCTGCTCAAAGATTTGTAGTTCATTCTAACCACCAGAGGATGGAACTGTAGTTAGGAAAAGGTTCTCTTCTGGATACACACAGCCACCACAAGGGTAAACAAAATCCTCTTATTCTCAATGCCAGGTCAGGTCATCCAGGTCATTGTCATGTGATTGACGACTAAGATAGCAATGAAGTGAATCATTTGCCTATCAGGACTCAGGAGCACTTATACATAACCAAACACTGCCATGTTGCTGGTTGTATGGAAATCGGTGAAGGACGCAGTTGAAACCACTGATCTGTATATAACACTGGATGGCTCATTGGCCCACACACTCCCTACAAACCGCTGACCCAAATGGGCGGCCATCTTACCACTCGCATAGACGGCTTATTAGAATGTCACAAATTTCAATTAATAACCAACCTGATTCACTCATTTCCTTCTTTTTGTTCTCCAGTTAATGTAACCTTCATCCCTCCTAATCTGTGTCTGCCATGATTAGATAGTTGATTTATTTCCTTCCTTTGTTTTTGTACTCTGACACATTCTCTCCTTTTCTCAGTTACTGATATCTCACTGGGACAAAAAAGTTCTAAAAATTATGATTCTTTGCTCAAACGTCACACGCCAAAAAATGCAAAGAATTGCAGAGTGAGATGTTTTCCAGAAATGCATCTGCTAACGCTCAGAGTGAGGGGAATAAAATACATCAGCAACCACTAATTATTAGCACACGTGTGCAGCAAGACTTACAGTCATAGGTACTTTTATGTTGTCTTGCTAACTGGGACGTTAAAAAGTGTGACATGCCCTGTAAATCAATGAACCACATCGATTCATTTTATAAAAATGGATCAACTTCATCACATCATACTTGCTGTGCATTATGCCTCATAGGGACACGGACACACGCATACCCACAAGTCATCTTGCATAAATAATGTCTCCAAAACAAACTTCACTGGCATTGCTGCAGGCCGATTTCGGCATGCAGGCGGGGATGATAAACTGTTTTTTTTTTATTTTTTTTATGAAGCCTAATGTCTGGACAAAGAGGCAAAACATAACGTCCTTATATAACTAAATGAGGAATGTTACTTTTTTTTTCAGGAAGCCTCAACTGCTACATATGTACTTGACATTTATAGCATGATGACAAACAAAAAAGATCTGTTATATGCCATTGGTGAAAAAGAGAGTGTCTGCATTCAATTCAATTTTATTTATATAGCGCCAAATCACAACAAACAGTTGCCCCATATTGTAAGGCAAGGCCATACAATAATTACGTAAAAACCCCAAAGGTCAAAACGACCCCCTGTGAGCAAGCAATTGGCGACAGTGGGAAGGAAAAACTCCCTTTTACAGGAAGAAACCTCCAGCAGAACCAGGCTCAGCGAGGGGCAGTCTTCTGCTGGGACTGGTTGGGGCTGAGGGAGAGAACGAGGAAAAAGACATGCTGTGGAGGGGAGCAGAGATCAATCACTAATGATTAAATGCAGAGTGGTGCATACAGAGCAAAAAGAGAAAGAAACACTCAGTGCATTATGGGAACCCCCCAGCAGTCTAAGTCTATAGCAGCATAACTAAGGGATGGTTCAGGGTCACCTGATCCAGCCCTAACTATAAGCTTTAGCAAAAAGGAAAGTTTTAAGCCTAATCTTAAAAGTAGAGAGGGTGTCTGTCTCCCTGATCCGAATTGGGAGCTGGTTCCACAGGAGAGGAGCCTGAAAGCTGAAGGCTCTGCCTCCCATTCTACTCTTACAAACCCTAGGAACTACAAGTAAGCCTGCAGTCTGAGAGCGAAGCGCTCTGTTGGGGTGATATGGTACTATGAGGTCCCTAAGATAAGAAGGGACCTGATTATTCAAAACCTTATAAGTAAGAAGAAGAATTTTAAATTCTATTCTAGAATTAACAGGAAGCCAATGAAGAGAGGCCAATATGGGTGAGATATGCTCTCTCCTTCTAGTCCCCGTTAGTACTCTAGCTGCAGCATTTTGAATTAACTGAAGGCTTTTCAGGGAACTTTTAGGACAACCTGATAATAATGAATTACAATAGTCCAGCCTAGAGGAAATAAATGCATGAATTAGTTTTTCAGCATCACTCACTCTCTAAAATTAGAAACAAGACCTTTCTAATTTTAGAGATATTGCGTAAATGCAAAAAAGCAGTCTTACATATTTGTTTAATATGCGCTTTGAATGACATATCCTGATCAAAAATGACTCCAAGATTTCTCACAGTATTACTAGAATTGGTCCTAGCACAGAACCTTGTGGAACTCCATAATTAACCTTAGTCTGTGAAGAAGATTCCCCATTTACATGAACAAATTGTAATCTATTAGATAAATATGATTCAAACCACCGCAGCGCAGTGCCTTTAATACCTATGGCATGCTCTAATCTCTGTAATAAAATTTTATGGTCAACAGTATCAAAAGCAGCACTGAGGTTTAACAGAACAAGCACAGAGATGAGTCCACTGTCTGAGGCCATAAGAAGATCATTTGTAACCTTCACTAATGCTGTTTCTGTACTATGATGAATTCTACAACCTGACTGAAACTCTTCAAATAGACCATTCCTCTGCAGATGATCAGTTAGCTGTTTTACAACTACCCTTTCAAGAATTTTTGAGAGAAAAGTAAGGTTGGAGATTGGCCTATAATTAGCTAAGATAGCTGGGTCAAGTGATGGCTTTTTAAGTAATGGTTTAATTACTGCCACCTTAAAAGCCTGTGGTACATAGCCAACTAATAAAGATAGATTGATCATATTTAAGATCGAAGCATTAAATAATGGTAGGGCTTCCTTGAGCAGCCTGGTAGGAATGGGGTCCAATAGACATGTTGATGGTTTGGATGAAGTAACTAATGAAAATGACTCAGACAGAACAATCTGAGAGAAAGAGTCTAACCAAATACCGGCATCACTGAAAGCAGCCAAAGATAACAATACATCTTTGGGATGGTTATGAGTAATTTTTTCTCTAATAGTTAAAATTTTATTAGCAAAGAAAGTCATGAAGTCATTACTAGTTAAAGTTAAAGGAATACTCGGCTCAATAGAGCTCTGACTCTTTGTCAGCCTGGCTACAGTGCTGAAAAGAAACCTGGGGTTGTTCTTATTTTCTTCAATTAGTGATGAGTAGTAAGATGTCCTAGCTTTACGGAGGGCTTTTTTATAGAGCAACAGACTCTTTTTCCAGGCTAAGTGAAGATCTTCTAAATTAGTGAGACGCCATTTCCTCTCCAACTTACGGGTTATCTGCTTTAAGCTGCGAGTTTGTGAGTTATACCACGGAGTCAGGCACTTCTGATTTAAAGCTCTCTTTTTCAGAGGAGCTACAGCATCCAAAGTTGTCTTCAATGAGGATGTAAAACTATTGACGAGATACTCTATCTCACTTACAGAGTTTAGGTAGCTACTCTGCACTGTGTTGGTATATGGCATTAGAGAACATAAAGAAGGAAACATATCCTTAAACCTAGTTACAGCGCTTTGCATGGACAAGATGGCATCAATGTCTCTGCACTGTGTCAAAGAAAGCAGCAAAAATCTGACCATAAGAAGACATATTCCTATATTGGCCCTGGGGCCCATTGGTGCTGATGTTTATGTCCGGATTCTACAGCGTAAAGTGGATTTGAGTGTCCAGTTCCCCACGTATGTGATGGTAGGCCGACCCAGCTAACTTTGGCAGCTAAGGCCGGTGCCCATTTGCAGCTGGGTGGACTGAGACAATGCAGATAAACAGGTTGTGTGACTGAAAATCTAACCCAGGTCTACAAAATAGTAGTAGGGTTGGACATTTGGATGATTCCATCACCCATGGCTTACTGACATCATGGTTGTGATGCCATGTTCAATTCTATGTTCCCTGCTATAAAGTTAACACATTTACTTGTTTGCGCCGGGGTTTCCCCAGAGATGAAAGTGAGTACTAATGAATATGTACTTTAAAGTGCATCAGCCTCAGTCTGCACAAATGAAGGATGACTGTGAGACTTTATTACGATGGGAAACAGCTGAGGCGCTCTGTGCACAGGCAGAATTGTTCTGGGCACAGCCAGTGTGTGCTGCTGCTTGGCTCACAGAAACAAAAAAGTTAATCTGACGTACTGAGTGGAGTCTGCCTTCTTGGAGTTATGTGGACACGTATGGAGCTAAATCCAGGCCAAAAGTTTTGTAATCTGAAAATAAAACAAGATTGAAAAAATAAATTTTGAAACTGAAAATTCAATGTTTGTTCTTGAATTTTATAATCATTTAAAAAGTATTATCAAAATAAAAATAAGTGTAAGATATATATTTTTCAGTTTAAATAAATTTTTGATTTAGCTCTGTAATTATTTTGAAAAATAATTTATTTTCATCCATATTTCTTTTCTTCACCTTCAGATATTTTTTTTTTTACTTTCAGATCTTATTTTTTGAGTTTCAAACTTTTGGCCCCGTTTTGGCATGGGAGGGCGTGGCTTCGATTGAGAGGGGCGTGGAATTGTGAGTGACAGCAGAGCAATCAGTCCTCACATGATATTGCTTTCAAGAAACCTGGGTACTTTGATAGATAATGACTTAACACTTTCTCTCCACTGTATTGTCTTGATACCTGTAAATAAAGTGATGCTAAAGTTTAAAAACTGGAAAATATGCAAGATTGTAAAGTTTAACACCTATACCTAAAAAAACGATGTATCCCAAATCCACACAGGACCGTGAATGCAGTGCAGCATCGCCACATCACTGCATTGCTGCAGGAAAATTCAATTCAATTTCAATTTTCTTTTTTTATATAGCGCCAAATCACAACAAACAGTTGCCCCAAGGCGCTTTATATTGTAAGGCAAGGCCATACAATAATTATGTAAAACCCCAACGGTCAAAACGACCCCCTGTGAGCAAGCACTTGGCTACAGTGGGAAGGAAAAACTCCCTTTTAACAGGAAGAAACCTCCAGCAGAACAGGCTCAGGGAGGGGCAGTCTTCTGCTGGGACTGGTTGGGGCTGAGGGAGAGAACCAGGAAAAAGACATGCTGTGGAGGGGAGCAGAGATCGATCACTAATGATTAAATGCAGAGTGGTGCATACAGAGCAAAAAGAGAAAGAAACAGTGCATCATGGGAACCCCCCAGCAGTCTACGTCTATAGCAGCATAACTAAGGGATGGTTCAGGGTCACCTGATCCAGCCCTAACTATAAGCTTTAGCAAAAAGGAAACTTTTAAGCCTAATCTTAAAAGTAGAGGGGGTGTCTGTCTCCCTGATCTGAATTGGGAGCTGGTTCCACAGGAGAGGAGCCTGAAAGCTGAAGGCTCTGCCTCCCATTCTACTCTTACAAACCCTAGGAACTACAAGTAAGCCTGCAGTCTGAGAGCGAAGCGCTCTATTGGGGTGATATGGTACTACAAGGTCCCTAAGATAAGATGGGACCTGATTATTCAAAACCTTATAAGTAAGAAGAAGAATTTTAAATTCTATTCTAGAATTAACAGGAAGCCAATGAAGAGAGGCCAATATGGGTGAGATATGCTCTCTCCTTCTAGTCCCCGTTAGTACTCTAGCTGCAGCATTTTGAATTAACTGAAGGCTTTTTAGGGAACTTTTAGGACAACCTGATAATAATGAATTACAGTAGTCCAGCCTAGAGGAAATAAATGCATGAATTAGTTTTTCAGCATCACTCTGAGACAAGACCTTTCTAATTTTAGAGATATTGCGTAAATGCAAAAAAGCAGTCCTACATATTTGTTTAATATGCGCTTTGAATGACATATCCTGATCAAAAATGACTCCAAGATTTCTCACAGTATTACTAGAGGTCAGGGTAATGCCATCCAGAGTAAGGATCTGGTTAGACACCATGTTTCTAAGATTTGTGGGGCCAAGTACAATAACTTCAGTTTTATCTGAGTTTAAAAGCAGGAAATTAGAGGTCACCCATGTCTTTATGTCTGTAAGACAATCCTGCAGTTTAGCTAATTGGTGTGTGTCCTCTGGCTTCATGGATAGATAAAGCTGGGTATCATCTGCGTAACAATGAAAATTTAAGCAATACCGTCTAATAATACTGCCTAAGGGAAGCATGTATAAAGTGAATAAAATTGGTCCTAGCACAGAACCTTGTGGAACTCCATAATTAACTTTAGTCTGTGAAGAAGATTCCCCATTTACATGAACAAATTGTAATCTATTAGACAAATATGATTCAAACCACCGCAGCGCAGTGCCTTTAATACCTATGGCATGCTCTAATCTCTGTAATAAAATTTTATGGTCAACAGTATCAAAAGCAGCACTGAGGTCTAACAGAACAAGCACAGAGATGAGTCCACTGTCCGAGGCCATAAGAAGATCATTTGTAACCTTCACTAATGCTGTTTCTGTACTATGATGAATTCTAAAACCTGACTGAAACTCTTCAAATAGACCATTCCTCTGCAGATGATCAGTTAGCTGTTTTACAACTACCCTTTCAAAAATTTTTGAGAGAAAAGGAAGGTTGGAGATTGGCCTATAATTAGCTAAGATAGCTGGGTCAAGTGATGGCTTTTTAAGTAATGGTTTAATTACTGCCACCTTAAAAGCCTGTGGTACATAGCCAACTAACAAAGATAGATTGATCATATTTAAGATCGAAGCATTAAATAATGGTAGGGCTTCCTTGAGCAGCCTGGTAGGAATGGGGTCTAATAGACATGTTGATGGTTTGGATGAAGTAACTAATGAAAATAACTCAGACAGAACAATCGGAGAGAAAGAGTCTAACCAAATACCGGCATCACTGAAAGCAGCCAAAGATAGCGATACGTCTTTGGGATGGTTATGAGTAATTTTTTCTCTAATAGTTAAAATTTTGTTAGCAAAGAAAGTCATGAAGTCATTACTAGTTAAAGTTAATGGAATACTCAGCTCAATAGAGCTCTGACTCTTTGTCAGCCTGGCTACAGTGCTGAAAAGAAACCTGGGGTTGTTCTTATTTTCTTCAATTAGTGATGAGTAGAAAGATGTCCTAGCTTTACGGAGGGCTTTTTTATAGAGCAACAGACTCTTTTTCCAGGCTAAGTGAAGATCTTCTAAATTAGTGAGACGCCATTTCCTCTCCAACTTACGGGTTATCTGCTTTAAGCTACGAGTTTGTGAGTTATACCACGGAGTCAGGCACTTCTGATTTAAAGCTCTCTTTTTCAGAGGAGCTACAGCATCCAAAGTTGTCTTCAATGAGGATGTAAAACTATTGACGAGATACTCTATCTCACTTACAGAGTTTAGGTAGCTACTCTGCACTGTGTTGGTATATGGCATTAGAGAACATAAAGAAAGAATCATATCCTTAAACCTAGTTACAGCGCTTTCTGAAAGACTTCTAGTGTAATGAAACTTATTCCCCACTGCTGGGTAGTCCATCAGAGTAAATGTAAATGTTATTAAGAAATGATCAGACAGAAGGGAGTTTTCAGGGAATACTGTTAAGTCTTCTATTTCCATACCATAAGTCAGAACAAGATCTAAGATATGATTAAAGTGGTGGGTGGACTCATTTACATTTTGAGCAAAGCCAATAGAGTCTAATAATAGATTAAATGCAGTGTTGAGGCTGTCATTCTCAGCATCTGTGTGGATGTTAAAATCGCCCACTATAATTATCTTATCTGAGCTAAGCACTAAGTCAGACAAAAGGTCTGAAAATTCACAGAGAAACTCAGTAACGACCAGGTGGACGATAGATAATAACAAATAAAACTGGTTTTTGGGACTTCCAATTTGGATGGACAAGACTAAGAGTCAAGCTTTCAAATGAATTAAAGCTCTGTCTGGGTTTTTGATTAATTAATAAGCTGGAATGGAAGATTGCTGCTAATCCTCCGCCTCGGCCCGTGCTACGAGCATTCTGACAGTTAGTGTGACTCGGGGGTGTTGACTCATTTAAACTAACATATTCATCCTGCTTTAACCAGGTTTCTGTAAGGCAGAATAAATCAATATGTTGATCAATTATTATATCATTTACCAACAGGGACTTAGAAGAGAGAGACCTAATGTTTAATAGACCACATTTAACTGTTTTAGTCTGTGGTGCAGTTGAAGGTGCCATATTATTTTTTCTTTTTGAATTTTTATGCTTAAATAGATTTTTGCTGGTTATTGGTGGTCTGGGAGCAGACACCGTCTCTACGGGGATGGGGTAATGAGGGGATGGCAGGGGGAGAGAAGCTGCAGAGAGGTGTGTAAGACTACAACTCTGCTTCCTGGTCCCAACCCTGGATAGTCACGGTTTGGAGGATTTAAGAAAATTGGCCAGATTTCTAGAAATGAGAGCTGCTCCATCCAAAGTGGGATGGATGCCGTCTCTCCTAACAAGACCAGGTTTTCCCCAGAAGCTTTGCCAATTATCTATGAAGCCCACCTCATTTTTTGGACACCACTCAGACAGCCAGCAATTCAAGGAGAACATGCGGCTAAACATGTCACTCCCGGTCCGATTGGGGAGGGGCCCAGAGAAAACTACAGAGTCCGACATTGTTTTTGCAAAGTTACACACCGATTCAATGTTAATTTTAGTGACCTCCGATTGGCGTAACCGGGTGTCATTACTGCCGATGTGAATTACAATCTTACCAAATTTACGCTTAGCCTTAGCCAGCAGTTTCAAATTTCCTTCAATGTCGCCTGCTCTGGCCCCCGGAAGACAGTAACTTCACATTTCTCAAAACGGAGTCGCCAATAACCAGAGTTTGATCCTCGGCGGGTGTGTCGTCGAGTGGGGAAAAACGGTTAGAAATGTGAACGGGTTGGCGGTGTACACGGGGCTTCTGTTTAGGGCTACGCTTCCTCCTCACAGTCACCCAGTCGGCCTGCTTTCCCGGCTGCTCGGGATCTGCCAGAGGGGAACTAACGGCGGCTAAGCTACGTTGGTCCGCACCGACTACAGGGGCCTGGCTAGCTGTAGAATTTTCCACGGTGCGGAGCTGAGTCTCCAATTCGCCCAGCCTGGCCTCCAAAGCTATGAATAAGCTACACTTATTACAAGTACCGTTACTGCTAAAGGAGGCCGAGGAATAACTAAACATTTCACACCCAGAGCAGAAAAGTGCGGGAGAGACAGGAGAAGCCGCCATGCTAAATCGGCTAAGAGCTAGTAGCTGTGCTAAGCTAGCGGATTCCTAAAAACACGCAAAGTGAATAATGTGTAAATAATTTAGAGGTGATTCAGCAGAAGGAGTGCTTTAGTTAAGGCACGTGAAGATTACACTGGGGAAACAAATCGTTATCTAGATAACTAGATCAATCTAACTGCGCAGATTAAACAGCTAACAGATACAGAAAAACACAGCTGTGCTCCGGAACAGGAAGTGATACAATACTGCAGTGAGAGCCAACCACCAGTAGAGGCAAGCAAGAGCAAGCAAAAAAAAGGAAAATGAGGCAGGTCGCTCATTTTACAGGCTGCCAGCAGTTATTGTACATCAAGCAGCAGAGTGTTACGAGCTTTCTAAGTGACACACAGAGAGACCTGGCTCAGCAGATCTGAAGGAAGCTTTAATATGGCCGGAACCAAGCAGACCGCCCGTAAATCCAAGTTCAAAGCCACCCAGAAGAGTGCTTCGGCTACCGGCGGTGTGAAGAAGCCTCACCATTACAGGCCCGGCACTGTGGCGCTCCGCTGCTACCAGAAATCCACTGAGCTGCTGATCCACAAGCTGCCCTTCCAGCACCTGGTGAGAGAAATCGCTCAAGAATTCAAGACCAACCTCCGCTTTCAGAGCTCCGCTGTGATGCTCTGCAGGAGGCCGGCGAGGCTGACCTGGTCGGGAGCTTGCGGATCAGCAGCTCCGTGGATTTCTGGTAGCGGCAGATCTCTCTCAGCGCCTCAGTGCCGGGCCTGTAACGGTGAGGCTTCTTCACACCGCCGGTAGCCAGAGCGCTCTTCCGGCTTTGGCTTTGGATTTACGGGCGGTCTGCTTGGTTCTGGTCACATTAAGTTTACGCTGTGAAACTGCCGGCCACTTTGTTACATCGTCATTAAAGTCACTATCCGGTACAACATACGGATCCACTGAACCAACTGCTACACTTGGATCACAATAAACAGCTTTATCTTGAGGGTTTAAAGCCTTGTAATAAGCTTCCATTCTCTCTATTTTCTTTCACGCGCCAGCCGCGTAGTAAATAAACAATGGAGACGGGAGCAGAGTCATTATCTATCAAAGTACCCACGTTTCCTGAAAGCAACATCATGTGACGACTGATTGCTCTCCTGTCACTCACAATTCCACGCCCCTCTCAG
This sequence comes from Thalassophryne amazonica, assembly GCF_902500255.1. Lineage (NCBI taxonomy): Eukaryota > Metazoa > Chordata > Actinopteri > Batrachoidiformes > Batrachoididae > Thalassophryne > Thalassophryne amazonica. The sequence goes on along the minus strand of NC_047107.1, from coordinate 51,231,518 downwards.
TCAAAGCCACGCCCTCCCACGCCAGAACGGGGCCAAAAGTTTGAAACTGAAAAAATAACATCTGAAAGTGAAAAAAGATCTGAAGGTGAAAAAAAGAAATGTGAATGAAAATAAATTATTTGATCAAAATAATTACAGAGCTGAATCAAAAATATATTTAAACTGAAAAATATATATCTTACGCTACTTTTTATTCTAATAATACTTTTTAAATGATTATAAAATTCAAGAACAAACATTGACTTTTCAGTTTCAAAATTTATTTTTTCAATCTTTTTTTATTTTCAGATTACAAAACTTTTGGCCTGGATTTAGCTCTATAGACATGTGAGGGAGTCTCAGGGGGGCAAAACAGACTTTTCCTGAATGTAAGAGGAGGAATTAGATACTGTGAATGTTGCCAGGTGACAGCTGCTTTCTGACAATGCACGTGCAAGACAGTCTTGATGCCTTGACGTAAATAATGAATGATGACAAAATGCATATATATTACTGTTTTAGCAGTGGTTTATTTTCTGTGCTGTACAGTTACCAGCTAAATAAGAACAAATAAAAGCAAATATGTCCATCACAATAACTTCATTTTTAAATTTCCGTTGTTAACAATAAATTAGTCAAAACAAAACTTGGGTTCAAACTTTAAAGTCAGTTGGTTCAAGCTGTATTACTTTATTCTTCACCATTACAAATAGTGTGTCTAAGACCCACAATATCCATTATGACCAGCGTTCTACTACTTTGAAAAAAATGTATTGATTTTCAAAGTCGCATAATGTCAATTATTATTATTATTATTATTATTATTATGTGCAAAAAAGTCTTTAAGTGCTGGGTTGCACAGATCAATTTACTGATTTTAAATCAATTCTCATTTTAATTCCCACAGATCGATCCATACATCCAAAGATCAATTTTTTTCTAAAATAATACAAAATATATTGCCAGCGTTATAACAGAATTTCTGAAAAAATTAAGCTGCTGTTGCACTGTTTCCAAGAGTGCATATCATTTAAAGATGTTAATCATGACTACTGTGACTGTTGTTGTGGGAAGAAAAGAAAATCACCTGCTGTTTAATTCACACAGTTGTTTTTTTTTCCCGTTCCTCATAACGTGCCATTTCTGTGTAACAGCGCATGGTTCTCTCTTCTGGACTGTGGAAGTTGCGTTCTCCTGCTGCAGGAGAACTTAGGAGAACTTCCCCCCGCTGCAGGATAACTTCTCTAATATCGCGTTCTCCTGCTGCAGCGTGCCGTGCAGCAAGTGCTGCAGGTGCAACTTTTGTAGGGGAGACTGGGTCGTTATCCCCCAGAAAATTTTTAAATTTACATCTCTCTGAAACACTATTCCCCTGCATTTTGAAGGCCAGATTTTATGAAGTAGTATTAATATGTTGCATAACTAGACAATCATGTAAGTGCTCAAAAATGGTTTTAATAACACAAACTCAAATTGATATCGGTGTTGAGGAAAGTGTAGTGACACGGACCCACAACAGGGGGCGCAAATGAACGGTCAATAGATGAGCCAAAAGGTAACAATTTAATGTTGTGAATGTGCACAACGACTATACAGACAATCTCAGAATATGATAGCAGTCAATACACAAAGGTGACATGTGGGCAGGCTCGAGGATAGAAGACGTCTGTCCTGAGAAGAGCCGGAACCACACGATTTCCGCCGCCACCAAACCTGGTGAATACTGGAGCCGCCAAGTCCCGAATTCCCAGGTGATTACCGTCCCCGACTGTCGGATCTGGTACTGCTGGTGAGGAGCACAAACAGTGAGATGTGGGTGTGTGCACACCCAGTAACAAAAACAGTCAGAAGGTGGAAAGTCACCTCCACCTCTAATCACACACTCGTGCAGCTCCTGTTAAACCACTTATCTGGTTTGGGTGTGAAGCGAAGCCGTCGCTGGAAAACCACAGGAAAACGGCTGCAAAAGAGTTCAGACTATTATTTAGTTTTAAGTCAGCAGAGAAATTACCTTCACAGGTAGATGGTATCTCGGCAATGAGGTGGAGATGACGTCCGGGTTTTATGGAGTAGTATGATGAAGCGTAGATGGGTGACAGCTGTCATGAGATAATGAGTGACAGCTGTCACCCCCGGCTGTGTCCGTGGCGGCAGCGCCCTCTCGTGCCTGAAGCCCGCACTTCAGGCAGGGCGCCCTCTGGTGGTGGGCCAGCAGTACCTCCTCTTCTGGCGGCCCACACAACAATCGGATCGAATCGAATCCAAATGATTGATTCTGAATCGGAAGCAAATCGATTCTTGAAATTTGAATCGATACCCAGCTCTACTTTAAAAGTGAATCTTTACTGTAACGGGGTTGGGGGTTGGAGGGGGTCTGTTTCCACCCCTCATCCCTTTGGCTATGTGTTTGCACAGTCTGTGTGTGCAGCACAAAAAAGAGTGAGGTGGCTGTTGTCATCTTCTCTGCGCTGTTAAACAATGAGACTGATGTGCACTGTGAATGAAATAGTCTTCTACACTCAACAAAAATATAAACGCAACACTTTTGGTTTTGCTCCCATTTTGAATGAGATGAACTCAAAGATCTAAAACTTTTTCCACATACACAATATCACCATTTCCCTCAAATATTGTTCACAAACCAGTCTAAATCTGTGATAGTGAGCACTTCTCCTTTGCTGAGATAATCCATCCCACCTCACAGGTGTGCCATATCAAGATGCTGATTAGACACCATGATTAGTGCACAGGTGTGCCTTAGACTGCCCACAATAAAAGGCCACTCTGAAAGGTGCAGTTTTGTTTTATTGGGGGGGGGGATACCAGTCAGTATCTGGTGTGACCACCATTTGCCTCATGCAGTGCAACACATCTCCTTCGCATAGAGTTGATCAGGTTGTCAATTGTGACCTGTGGAATGTTGGTCCACTCCTCGTCAATGACTGTGCGAAGTTGCTGGATATTGGCAGGAACTGGTACACGCTGTCGTATACGCCGGTCCAGAGCATCCCAAACATGCTCAAAGGGTGACATGTCCGGTGAGTATGCTGGCCATGCAAGAACTGGGACATTTTCTGGGATGGATTATCTCAGCAAAGGAGAAGTGCTCACTATCACAGATTTAGACTGGTTTGTGAACAATATTTGAGGGAAATGGTGATATTGTGTATGTGGAAAAAGTTTTAGATCTTTGAGTTCATCTCATACAAAATGGGAGCAAAACCAAAAGTGTTGCGTTTATATTTTTGAGTGTAGTTTATTTATAAGGAAGCAGTGTGTTAATGTACTTTCAAAACATGCACTGAAACTAGAGCGCCGCGCTTGTAGAGTGCAAACCTTCGTCAACACTAGTTTCCAATTACACCAATTTTTACCTTGGAAAAAATTTTCAAGGTCACAGTCCTTATGAAATTTTTTACTGAAGATTCATATCCTGATATGCAAGAACCAATTTTGTGTTCAAGGTCAAAGTAAGGAAAACTCTTGGAAAATTAGGAAATCTTCCAGCTTTCAATTGGAAACCAAGTGACAAAAAGCAATGACAAATTGTTTCTGGTCTCCAACTGATAACTGGAAGATAAACAAACAGGCATAAAATTGAAAGCTCCATCCAGTTTTGGTGGTGTAGGTAAATCCATAACAGAAAAAAGAGAGCGACTGAGGCACTTTTGATTGAGATATAATGCAAAATGTACACCAGATGGGCTTTTTAAATATTAAATTCAAATGTCCACAAAATCCACAATGCGGATCAGATCCGGATCAAACTTTGACAGGTGATAGTGAGTGCCAGTCTACACCTCATATTCAAATATGAGAGTCATTGGGGCACGTTTGATTAAGATATAATGTCAAATATACATTAAATGGGGTTTTCAGTGTTAAATTTAAATGACCACAAAATCTGTAATCTGGATCAGAGCCGGTGTCCCGTCGAGATGAGGTGCGTCGCGTTACTGCGCATGCGTGCACATATCGCTCTACCCCGGACTTGAAGACGTCACCCGTCGAGATGAGGTGCCTCGCGCAACTGCACATGTGGAGATGATGTAACTCGCTTGACGTGCAACTGCGCATGCGCATTATGTTTTGTTTTTTTCTGTCAAAGTTTTTTTTTATTAATTGTATTCAGTGTATTTATAGCCTAGTAAGTAAAACATTTTCTGTATTTTACGTTAGGAGCATAAATGTATGTATATGTATATTTTGCCTGTCGAAATAAGCTAATTCCAGGTTAAAAATACTTATCGTTTTATAGTGAGTAGATTTTATACATTGCTACGTTCGGATGAACAATTTATACATTTACTTGCCCATCAAAATAAGCCAACTTCGTCAAGTAATTTTTTCAGTGCACGTAGGTGCAGTTACGCGAGGCATCTCGACGGCGCACCTCATCTAGACAGAACACCGGATCAAATTTTGTCAGTCGATAAAGGATACCATCGTACATAAATATATGTAAAGAAATGTGATCTTTTTTGACAGCGTTAGGATTTTTTGAAAATTTGTTCAATGTTAAAGGATAGGGATTTTTCCAAATTTCAAGATTTTTCCTAACTTTGACCTCTTACCTATGACCTTGAAAATGTAATCAGTTCTTGCCTATAAGGATATGAATCCTTTGTGAAAATTTAATAACAACACATGAAAAAACATGGATTATAGGCTGTTTACAAACAAACAGGGGTGAAAACATAACCTCCAGCCAAAGTTGGCTGGAGGTTATCAAACAAGAGGAAACATGCACTTTTAATAGTGCATCAGGTTTAATTTATCCCGTACTGACTGACCAAAATGGCTTTATCGGGCCAATTCAGATCGAGACAGTAGTCTAATTATATGCCCAGTTTTGATCTATGCATCAACAGGTCGCACAGTGGATTTAACAATGTGTCTTTAGAGGAAATCAATGTGGAAAATCTGCACTCTGTGCACCCAAGAGCACCACTGCCCTCCAAAGTATGTACAACCCACATCTGTCTAATTTTCATTGACCTTTGCGATGCTTTACTGCAGTGCAGAAATACTGATTTTGTAAGTAAACATCATCCAGTCCGCACTGGCAGCTCAACTCCTGATCCCCCTGAGCTTCCTGCGCTGTCCTGCTGACTAACCCCCAGAAACGTGTCCTTTAAATGCTGCTTGCTGATGACAGACGCTCATGTACTGCTGCCGTGATTCCTTAATTCATATGAAAGAAGCATGTGGAAAATGAGGCTCGAGTAAACAGTGTTTGGTGACACAGCTGAGTGTGCACCTGCTGTCACAGTTGAAGCAGGTTCCTCTGCAGAATTTGAAGTACACCAACTGCACTGGTTGTTACTGCAGCTTCACAGAGGCCACATTTAGCCAACATTATACAGCCGCAGGACTTGGGTGACACCAGATTTACATTATTAATGAGGCTGAGTCACTTGATATCAGATGTTATATCAGATGTCCTCCTTTATTTCTTTTGTCCTTGTGTATTTGTTGGTGTGTTTGAGACAAAGTATAAGCAGTTATGATTTCGAGAAAGATTAAGAATTTTTCATGAATTTGTCATAATTATAAATAGTTATTGATATGGCTGTATGAGTGGATGAAAAAGCCATATTGCAAATTTTGTGGGAAATTGCAACATGGTAAAGGCTTTTTCTTTAGAGCCCAACCGATATATCTGTGTTTTTTCTTGCCAGGTTAAAGAGAACACCGGCCAGGCCAAAAATATTTTGGTAATAAAGCCAACTAGAATTACTGCCAAATATCCATTAATTTGTGTATTTTGGATGTGACATATTTTGAAATGATTGGCACCCAGAGCACGCTGATTCTGCTATAATCTCACATACTTGTACAGCTTGCTAAAAATCTAATTATTATTATTTTTTCATTTTATGTGTGGTCAGCTCAGCTGATAGCAGAGTGATGTTCAAAGCTCCCGCTGCAGTGCACATCAGAGCAGTCAGAGGTTTCAGAAGACGGTGTCAGGTGTCAGAATCTGACATGTTCACCGCACATTTTGACTAGTGCAAAAAAAGTCAGGCATTTTGTTGGAGGACTCTACCTCTGCGTGTGCACTGTACACATCTATTTAATGTAACACACTCTCACCGTTCATGTTAAAAGTCTTCCATAATTCTTATCACACCAGAATCAGTGCTTAGAAAGCCATCAGTAAAAACACTAGTCTACAGCCAAAATGCTTCCAAAATAAATATAGTCAAACTTTACTAATTTTGAAATCCTTAGTTTCCCTGAGGGAGTCTTTCCAAGGGATCAATAAAGTTCTGTCTTATGTAATCTTTAAACGAAATTGTTTTTTTGACAGCCACATCATTTCTCTGAGAGCGCATGGAACTATCTGCTTCACCTCTGCACATCACCAGGGAACATTTGTCTGTTTTGGTTTTGTTTAAGGTTCTGGATAAGGACAGGGTTAGCATCACAAATTGATGCTCAATCAAATTGAGCTGTTTCTGTTAAAATGTGATTGAAAGGAGAGAATCTGCTGATACATGGAGACATAGGTATGGAGAATTGGGTGCAGAAATAACTCGAGTGTGGACTGGATGGAACAGCTGGAGGAGGGTATCAGAAGTATAGTGTGACTGGAAATTTTGAGGCGAAAGTAAAAAGCCATGTTTATAAGTCACCAGGACTGATTTATGGGGCTGACGTGGGCAGTGAAGGAACTGCAGGAGAAGGAGTTAAGCAGAAATGAAAATGTTGCAATGGATGTGTTGCGTTACAAAGCTGGACATAATACGAGGTCTGTTAGAAAACTATCCGACCTTTTTATTTTTTGCAAAAACTATATGGATTTGAATCGTGTGATTGCATCAGCCAAGCTTGAACCTTCGTGCGCATGCGTGAGTTTTTTTCACGCCTGTTGGTTGCGTCATTCGCCTGTGAGCACGCTTTGAGTGAGCAGTGGTCCACCCTCCTCGTCGGATTTTTATTGTGAGGAAAATGTCTGAACGATTTGGAGCTTTGCTGCATCAAATTTTTCCAGAAACTGTGAGAAACAGCCAGGTGGATTCAGACGGCTTTCAGGGACGATTCTATGGGGATCACACAGATTAAGGAGTGTTACAACCGGTTTAAAGACGGCGCACAATGGCGGAGGGCGCGCCGCGCTCCGAGCGGCGATCGACAGGCTGAAACGACCAGATCATTTCCAAACTAAACGCTGTGTTGATCCGGGACGGATCAACTGTTCTCAAAAGTATTGAAACACTTGGCATTTCACACATTTTAATTTGTTTATGCCATTAACTAAATAAATCTAAAGTTATCTTTCTTAAATTCAAACTGAAAGCAAATGTCTACAACTTGATACAAATTAATTAAAAATATATATATAAGTCCAGCTTCCTGATGAAGTGGTGTAGAGGAGGATTTTCTTAAAAAGAAGACCTGAACGTTTATCTACAATTTACCAGAAAGTACAACTGAGATGAAAGCCTAGATTTGATGTTTTGGTCAAAGAAACTTTTGTATTCCTTCATAATTGATGTAAATAAAGTCCAAGACATATTCAGTGACTTGAAAAATGTTCATGTTTCCATCCCCTGACTTGTCTGAAGAAAACTGGCAATAAAACTGATTATTATTTACAGGTATTATCAAGTTTTAGAGATTTGCTTTCAGCTTGAGTTTGAGGAAGATAATTTTAGAATTTTTTATTTTTTCTATTGTTTTGTATTTCTTGTATTTGAAATGGCATAAACAAATTAAAATGTATGAAATACCAAATGTTCCATTACTTTTGGATGGCACAGTATCCTAACCTTATGATGAGTGCAAAATGAGTGTGGTATTGTTACTGTTTTGTTTAAGAATCTTTAATTTTCCCTGTTGCTGCACTTTGTGTGAAATCATGGTCATATCATATATTATATTGATGTGACAATATTGAGATACAATAACTGGGTCGTATTGTCCAGCCCTACTGTCAGCTAGCTGAAAACTTTGAATATTAATTTATAGGGGTGCCGGAAAAAGTCGATTCACGTCCAAATCACGTTTCTTATTTATTACGATTCTGAATCGATCCAAAATGTCCAAGAATCTATTTTTAAAAAGCATTTTTTAAAAACATTTTCTTGCTTACTCACTGCGTGTACTGTTTGTCAGGCAACGGCTTCCATACTACAGCATCCCATCTCTAAGGGAGCGCCCAGCCACCCTGCGGAGGAAACTCATCTCGGCCGCTTGTACTCGCGATCTTGTTCTTTCGGTCATGAGCCAAATCTCATGACCATAATTGAGGATTGGAACGTAGATCGAACAAGACCCCGAGATACTTAAACTCCTCCACTTGAGGCAAGGACACTCCACCGACCTGAAGAGGGCAAAGCACCTTTTTCCGGTCGAGAACTTTGGCCTCGTATTTGGAGGTGCTGATTTTCATCCCGGACGCTTCACACTCGGCTACAAACCGCCCCAGTGCACGCTGAAGGTTCTGATTTGACGAAGCCAACAGAACCACATCATCCACAAACAGCAGAGACGAGATTCTGTTGTTCCCAAACCAGACCCCCTCTACACCCTGGCTGCGCCTAGAAATTCTGTCCATAAAAATAATGAACAGAACCGGTGACAAAGGGCAGCCCTGGCGGAGGCCAACGTGCACTGGAAACAGGTTTGTCTTACTACCGGCAATGCGAACCAAGCTCCTGCTGCAATCGTACAGGGACCGGATAGCCCTTAGCAAAGGATCCCGGACCCCGTACTCCCGGAGCACTCCCCACAGGGTGCCCCAAGGGACACGGTCGAACGCCTTCTCCAGATCCACAAAACACATGTGGACTGGTTGGGCAAACTCCCATGAACCCTCGAGCACCCGATGGAGCGTGTAGAGCTGGTCCAGTGTGCCGCGACCAGGACGAAAACCACACTGCTCCTCCTGAATCCGAGGTTCGACCATTGGTCGAATTCTCCTCTCCAGTACTCTGGAATAGACCTTACCGGGGAGGCTGAGGAGTGTGAGCCCCCTATAGTTGGAACACACCCTCCGGTCCCCCTTCTTAAACAGAGGGACCACCACCCCGGTCTGCCAATCCAGAGGCACTATCCCCGATCACCACGTGATATTGCAGAGGCGTGTCAGCCAAGACAACCCCACAACATCCAGAGACTTAAGGTACTCAGGACGGATTTCATCCACCCCAGGAGCCTTGCCACCAAGGAGCTTTCTAACCACCTTGGTGACGTCGGCCTGGGTAATGGATGAGTCCGCCTCTGAGTCCCCAGTCTCTGCTTCCTCTTCGGAAGACGTGACGATGGGATTGAGGAGATCCTCGAAGTACTCCTTCCACCGCCCGACAACATCCCCAGTCAGGGTCAACAGCTCCCCACCTGCACCGTAAACAGTGCTGGTGGAGAGCTGCTTCCGCCTCCTGAGGCGTCGGACGGTTTGCCAGAATCTCTTCGAGGCCGACCGATAGTCCTCCTCCATAGCCTCCCCGAACTCCTCCCAGACCCGAGTTTTTGCCTCTGTGACCGCATGGGCTGCGGCACGCTTGGCCTGCCAGTACCTGTCAGCTGCCTCTGGGGTCCCATCTACCAACAAAGATAAGTAGGACTCCTTCTTCAGCTTGACGGCATCCCTTACTTCCGGTGTCCACCACCGGGTTCGGGGATTGCCGCCGCGACAGGCACCAGAGACCTTGCGATCACAGGTACGAGCAGCCGCATCGACAATGGAGGTGGAGAACATGGTCCACTCAGACTCCATGTCTCCAACCTCCCCCGGGATCTGGGAGAAGCTCTCCCGGAGGTGGGAGTTGAAGACCTCGCTGACAGATGGTTCCGCCAATCATTCCCAGCAGACCCTCACGATACGTTTGGGCCTGCCAGGTCTGACCGGCTTCCTACCCTCCCAGCGGATCCAACTCACCACCAGGTGGTGATCAGTCGACAGCTCTGCCCCTCTCTTCACTCGGGTGTCCGAGACATGTGGCCGAATGTCAGATGATACGACTACAAAGTCTATCATCGACCTCCGGCTCAGGGTGTCCTGGTGCCACGTGCACTTATGGACACCCTTGTGCTTGAACATGGTGTTCGTGATGGACAAACTGTGACTAGCACAGAAGTCCAACAACTGAACACCACTCAGGTTCAGATCGGGGAGGCCATGCTTCCGGATCACCCCCCTTCAGGTCTCACTGTCGCCGCCCACGTGGGCGTTGAAATCCCCCAGGAGAACATTGGAGTCCCCAGTCGGAGCGCTATCTAGTACCCCTCCCAGGGACTCCAGGAAGGTCGGGTACTCTGCACTGCTGCTTGGCCCGTTGTCCGAGACAACGGTGAGAGACCTGTCCCCGACCCGAAGGTGTCGGAACGCGACCCTCTCGTTCACCGGAGTGAACTCCAACACTTGGCGACTGAGCTGGGGAGCAATAAGCAATGCGACCCCAACTCTCCGCCTCTCCCTGTGGGTGACGCCAGAAAAATGAAGCGTCCAGCCCCTCTCCAGGAGTTGGGTACCAGAGCCCAAGTTGTGCGTGGAGGTGAGCCCGACTCTAGTCGGTATCTCTCAACCTCCTGCAGAAGCTCAGGCTCCTTTCCCCCTAGCGAGGTGACATTCCACGTCGCAACAGCCAAGGGCTGTGAGCATGGACCGGGCCACCCGCCCTCGACCGCCACCCAATCCTCTCTGCACCTGACCCCCATGGCCCCCTCTGCAGGTGGTGAACCCACAGGAGGGCGTGCCCACGTCACTCTTTCGGGCCGAGCCCGGCCGGGCCCCGTGGGCTACGGCCCGACCACCAGGCGCTCGCTCGCGTGCGAGCCCCAACCCCAGGCCTGGCTCCAGGGTGGGACCCCGGCTCCGCCATACCGGGCGACGTCTCGGTCCTTGATCTTTTACTGGTCATAGAGGTTCTGAACTGCCCTTAGTCTGACCCGTCACCTAGGACCTGTTTGCCTTGGGAGACCCTACACGGAGCACAAAGCCCCCGACAACATAGCTCCTAGGATCATCCGGGTACGCAAACTCCCCCACCACGATAAGGTGGCAGCTAGAGGGGGAGAGAGCCAATCATGAATTCGGGAAATTACCTCTGTGGTAACATTTCAGATTATTGAAATTTAGTATGGATCATGTTTTTATTTATTTATTTTAGTAGTATTATTATTATTTTGTTTTGCTCTAGAGGGTTTCCAACACAGGCTAGGAGGAAACTGTGAATAGGAAAACCAGAGAGGAACAAGACGTTGGTCTTCTGCCTTCCAACCTCCTTTTTCTTCTAGATTCGGGTCATCAGTGTCCTTGTTCAAGGACTGCTTCCATATATAGGCCTGGAGGTTTGCTCTTTTTATGTGTTCCTGTGCACTGTGCTTGTCTGGGACTAGCACCATACTTGACTTGACTTTCTGGTTTTCCTACATACTTTGGTTTGTATGAAGTCTTCATCTTCTCTTCTGGAGTACATTACCAATCTCATGAATTTCAGGGCATTCTCCATCTGTGGTGCAGACAGCAAAGGTGTTCCAAGGGAGAGCAGCAAGTGAGTTTTCCCTTTTGTCATCATCTTCTTGAAGGGTTTGATCTTCCCTGTCTTGTAAGGAAATGAAGTTGTGTCACACCTCGTCATAGAATGGTAGGCTGGTAGAACATCACAGGTCTCACTTCCAATGACTCTACAAATCTCTGCCATGTCGATGTGCCTCATTCTTTCAATCTGCATGAACCAGCTTTCACTGGGTTGGACTTTGTCGATGGCAAAGAGGAGTAGAACAGATATATCAGTATCTGCTGCAACAATCACCACATGTTTGTTGGCCAGTGCAGCATGTCTGAGTATCCTCGTGTAAGCTTCAAGATGATTGCAAGTCTCCGACAACGTGGCATCTGCTGGTGTCAGGAGCCAAGTGTTACATGACTCTGTAAAGATCAGAGGAAGGTGGAGTGTGGACCGGAGTGCTTCATGTTTGTAGTAGTTGAAGAGGAAACCTGTCAGCTCTGTCTTGTTCTCTCCTTTCTGTGGAAATGCTGTCCATTCCTTTCCCTGTGGCATTGACTGGCCTTGTTCATTGATTATGTTCTTGCCTTGGCATTCTTGTTGCTTCTGACACTTGATTGTACTTTTTCCGTAAGTGTCCATTACTATCACAACCCTGGCTCGGTTGGATGTTGCAGGTGGCCTGCAGAATGTAAGGAGGCTGTTTGCATATTCTCCTCAGGTATTTTTGGGGCCCACTGATCGCACAGCTGCCATTCTGTCAATAATCCATTCTGCCCTTACCGGCTGTTCATGTTCTTTTTTTTGTCTCATTGATGAGATGATTCCTCAACTCTGCCTTGGAACCTTGCCGCAAGCTGCCGTCTTCATTGGTGAGTGCTAAAGGCACCGATGTTAGTAGGTATGTGTGAGCCTCTCTCACACTAGTGGCCTTTCTGACAAGTGCTTCGAATGCTTGCTTCTCTTCCTTTAGGATGTTCACAAGTCTTGGTGCTTTCTTTGCCTTTTCCTGTCCAGTCTTTATCTTGGGATTGGGTATTAAGAAAAATGAATTCTGCCAGCAGCCATTTTGTTTTTCTGTGGATTTGGAGGCTTCATCACTTCCCATTTGCAGGAACTTTTCAAATATTTCTTTGTTTCATCTGCCCAGACATCGGACAGATGGTGGCTGTCTTGAATATGCAAATTAGAGTACCGTACATCACTTACAAAGCATTTAAATATTTTTGACAACATAGAGTTAATTTACAAAGAATATGGGGAATTGGGTCTACCTGAAAAGAAATCATCAATACAAAAAGGTAAAATGTCTTAATTGTATGCTAATTATATGCAGTATGCAAATTAGCTAATTAAACATACAAGATACAAAAAAGGCCCTGGTTTTAATAAATTCTGTGGAAAAAATTACAGGGGGAGAGCAAACTTGCATGAGGCCAGGCTGCAGTGGCTGCACACAACGTACATCGGCAGGCTGCTTCATGTGAAACGGACCATCAGATCATGCAGCATGCGATCTGAATGTCAGAACACTGGCACAGCAGGACTAAGACAATATGACAAGCCAACAACCCCACAAATATGCCACTTTCAGTCACGTATCACCAAAAATATGCCATAACAAACGCTGTGTTGTCAGTTATTAGTTATTATAAGAGAGTGATTGTAGCGCAGTGGTAAAATTTCCGTCTGGTAATCAGAGCTTTTGTAAATTTCAGGTTTGAATCCTGTGAGTGGCATTTATTTTTATTTAACCAGGGTTATTTAACTGCAGGGTTCTGTATTGTGTCCCCTTTTATTTTTTATTTATATCAACCCAGTGACATTCACTATACAGCTGGTTTTTATTTTGTTTTTCTCCACATCACTGGTGCAATGTGGTGCAGCACGTTCGAGCTGCTTGCACTGTGTTCGTGCATGCGCACGATGCTTCATGCTTCCCCATTTCATGTTTGGTTCGCGGATTTTCTTCTGGTTTCTGCATCTTTTGTGTTATGTGTGAAGGAGCCCTTATGGATGTTAACGTAAGATGGATCAAAGCACAGGTAATCTCAAAACAATCACACATGTGCCCATGTGTGTCCTCCTGTAGTTAGTCAGCATGACAGTGATGAAGGAAAATACCATATTCACTATGGAATTTCCCCCCAGAAAAATATGTCCCGTTCATTAAAATGAGCTGTAGTTTTAGCTATAATAATTACTAAATCATAGTTTTACTACAACTTTAAGATGCAGAGTAAAGATTGCTTGGACACTGTTAGTACCACTTGCACTTTCCGTGCAACTTTTTCCATTTGCTGTCAAAATAGGTCCCAAAGTCAGTATGCCACAGCCTCCTGTTTTAACAGACATCTGGCCAAAGTGGTTCCTCCCTGCATTGTTTTTACAGTAAAAAGAGGCTGAGTGAAGCTTAGATGATTCCACACTCACTCTCATAGAATCAAGAAGCTTTATTTGTCATTGTACATGTACAACAAGATTAGGGGTACCACTCCACAAGTTAGTGTGAGAATAAGAAAGATAAAAGAACCCATCAACTATGACTCGTAAAATAACTTAGCAGACCAAGTGAAAAAATATAGGTATATAAATAAATGAAAAAAAAAATATAAAGCTATTTAAACAAAAATAAATATATATCTTGATAAACCACAGAGAAAATTAGATTGCACATATAGGTATGAGTATAGCCCATAGGAATTCAGTTATTCCACATGAGTGTTTCATGTTCTCACAGCCCAGGGGAAGAAACTGTTTGTCATCGTGGAGATTTGGGCTCTGATGGACCTGTATCTGCTGCCCGAGGGGAGCAGGCTGAACAGGTGATGTGCTGGGTGAGAGGGGTCTGAGAGGATGGCTCTGGATCAGTTGAGACAGCGGGGGTAGCTGTCTCCTCAAGATGAGTCAGGGGGCATCCAGTGATTTTTTGGGTGGAGTTAATCACTCGCTGCAGAGCCTTCCTGTCCATGGCTGTACTCCCGGCAAACCATACTGTAACGCAGTACCATAACACTTTTGATGGTGGTGTGATGGAAGGCCACCGGCAGCTTCTGCTTCAGTCTGCTCTTCCTCAGGAGCCTCAGGAAGTGCAGTCACTGCTGGACCTTCTTTATGACAGCTGTGGTGTTGGTGGACCAGGAGAGCTCTTCTTGGATGTGGACTCCTAGAAACTTAAAAGATGACACTTTCGCCACTGGATCTCCATTGATGTTGAGAGGGGCATAGTTCCCCCGGTTTCTCCAGAAGTCTGTGATGGCATCCTTTGTGTTTGTGGTGTTCAGGAGCAGATTGTTGGCCTGACACCACTTGGACATATGCTGGACCTCCTCCCTGTAGGCAGCCTCCTCTCGAGATGAGTCCGATCACCATTGTGTTGTCTGCGAACCTGATGATGTTTGTGGAATGATGGGGACAGAGTCCTGAGTATACAGAAAGCACAAGAGTGGACTCAGCACACACCCCTGTGGTGAGCCTGTGCTGAGTGTGTGAGTGGGGAGGAAAGGTGAGGGCCAAGCTTCACACGCTGTGGTCTGTGTGAGAGGAAGTCTTTAATCCAGGCACAGGTGGAAGTCGCAGATCCAGACGTTTGGCTATGTTATGTCTATGAAGAGTAATCTTACATAGTTGCCGAGATGCTCCGGGTGGGTCAGCGTGGTATGTAAGGTGATGGCAATGGCATCCTCAGTGGAGCGATTGCTCCTGTAGGCGAACTGGTGGGGATCAAATGCAACAAGGAGACAGGCCTTGATGTGCTGCAGGACCAGCCTCTCAAAGCATTTCATTACCACTGATGTTAGGGTGATGGGCCTGTAGTTGTTGAGGTCACTGATGCCTGTTGCATTGGGGACTGGGATGATGTTGGCTGTTTCCATGCAGGTCAGGACAGTGGCTTAAGTCAGGGCGAGGTTGAAGACTGTGGTGAGGATCCCTGAGAGATGACCAGCACAGGCAGCGTGTACCTTTCCAGTTACACCGTCGGGTCCGGTGGCTTTCCTCTGGATCACCTGGTGTAGTACTCTCCTCACATCATGTTATTGAAGAGTCAGTGAGATGCTGCTGTAGGCAGGTGGGGTCAGCGGTTGTCTACAGCACTCAAAGCGTGCAAAGAACCCATTTAGTTCCTCTGCCAGCGAGACATCAGCACTGACGGTGGAGGTGTTGGTGCCCTTGTAGTTCGTGATGCTCTGGATTCCCCACCACACCTGCCACGGGTTGTTGTCCATGAGGTGTCTCTCTCTGTTTTCCCCTTCGCAGCCCTGAGGTCTCTCTTTAGATCTGCTCTGTCCCTGGAGTACAGCTCTCTGTCCCCTTATCTGAAAGCGCTGTCGCAGGCTCTGATGAGGAGCTGCACGTCACTCGTCATCCAGGGTTTTTAGTTTACAAAAAACCTGACAGCATTTTAAGAAACACAGAAGCGGAAAGCTGAGATGTGCAGCAACTATGTGCGCCGTCATTTACACACCAGAGAAGCTTACATGCAGACGGCGGGCACGGGACGCCTGAAACTGAGAAAAAAGATCTGACTCAGCAAGTATGCATTGTAAACTAACCAGTTGCAATAGTTTTAATAAATAACCAGTGTGAGGTTTCCATTGTGACTGAAGGATTTTTCATCCTTAGGATGAAGGACAAGCTGCTGCTCTCATTCAGTGTTTTATCACAGACTCACACACTGGCCTATTGATCTCTGCACTTCATTCCAGGCCTGAGTTAATGGCTGTCTCAGTGCTCGCTGCAGCACACGGGTTTGTTCAGTCTGGCATTAGGGCACGTGTATCGATCTTATTCCCAGCAGCAGATACGATCATGTGCATTCAGCCTCGGCTGCTCACAGACTGCATTCCTGGATTGTTATTTACAGCTGCAACCTGCATCGCTCAATTCTCAAAAGTCTTTTACATATTTTCTGCAGCAGCTTAACTGACATTTTGACTTTGTTTTGATGTGTTTTGTGAGCACTTACAGTGACTATTACAATGTGTAACCGTATATTAAGCAAAATCCTTTTAAAAATTGAGACGCACCTCTCATGTTAAGTGTACAGAACGTTTTTCTATTGAAGTCACAAAGAGGAAAAATATATATATTTAAGTTGCACTGGTCAATAAGTCACATTTATTTGTGAAACAGTGCTACTGCTTCATCCAACAAGAAGTAAAATGTCAGGCGTGGCCCAAACTGGGTGGACACAATTGCAGACTCACATGACTGATGGAGTAAGAAAAAAAGGTTTAAAGGACATGTCACATTGGTTCTCCCACGTGGTATTGCTGTCATGAATATTGACATCATGCCTCTTACATCAGTGGTGTCTGATCACTCACTTATTAAGTTTACAGTTTCACTGCCGTGTTTAGTGGAACAACAACCTTATTTATCACTGCAGCGATGCATCAACTCCTCAACTAAGACTGAACTCGAAGCTAGACTGCCTGATGTCTTAGCCTCACTTTTGACAAACACCCAGTCAGTAGACAGACTTGTGGATAGTTTAAACTCAGTGCTCAAAACTACACTCGACATGATTGCACCACCTGTGTTGAAACCGCGCTCCCCCAAATCGCAGTCACCTTGCTTCAGTGATTACCTGCGTGACCTCAAGCATAAAGCAAGAGGTCTAGAACGGAAATGGCGTCGTTCAAAATTGAAGTATTCCACCTTGCGTGGCGTGATGCTATCTTAAACTATAAGCATGCATTATTGGCAACAAAGCGGATCTACTACTCTAATCAACAAAAACAAGCATAACTCAAAGTTCTTGTTCGACACGGTGCCAACACTTATTCATGGACAACCACCTGTAGCTCGCTCTCCTTTTACAGCACAAGATTTGCTGGATTACTTTGAGAAGAAAATAGATGACATTAGGTTGAACATATCCCGGCATGCCTTAACCCAGCCACTACACCCTGCTATTGAGGTGGGCGCCACTACTGAGGTATTACCTAGATTTACAGAATTTGATAGTATCTCACCAGGCATGCTGACGAAACTCGTAACATCAACAAAAAGCACAACCTGTTTATTTGATCCTATACCAACAAAACTGTTTAAGGACCTGTGGCCCACTCCTGGGCTGACTGTGCTGGAAATTATTAATCTTTCTTTAACTTCTGGATCTGTTCCTAAATGAAATTTGGGGTTCCACAGGGGTCTGTTTTAGCCCCCTGCTTTTCTCCCTTTATATAGCACCCCTTGAGCACATATTGCGGCATTTTGGGATTACCTTTCACTGCTATGCAGATGATACTCAGAGGGGGGATTACTTATCAGTGATCATTTGCTGGTTTTTGTAGTTTTGAATTCTTTAATTGACAAAATTGACCATACTGAATGTACAAATTTCAAGAGGAAAATAACAGAGGAGACTTTGGAAAATCCTAGAATGGACTTAAGGGATCAAAACTGGAGTGACATTTACATTGAAGATATTGATCAATCCTATGAGTCATTAATTTCTATTATCTCTAATTTATATGATAAACATTGCCCTTTGGTATCAAATATTGGAAATAAGCAAAATGTTGACAAACCATGGATTACTAAGGGACTGCAAAATGCATGTAAAAAGAAACATTTTCTGTACAAGCAATTCTTAAAACTAAGAACATTTGATGCTGAGAAAAGATATAAAAATATAATATATATATATATATATATATATATATATATATATATATAATAAGCTAACTAATATTATGCGAGCTTGTGAAAGGCAGTATTATAGTGATTTATTGGAAAAAAAATAAAACATTGAGGATACTTGGAAGATTTTAAATGGTACAGTTGTTAAGGAAAATAAAGCTATAGCAGAACATTTTAATGATTACTTTGTAAATGTGGGTAAAAATTTAGCTGATTTGATTGTGTCTTCTGGACTGCGTTCTTTGGATTACTGTAAAACAATAAAATTCAGGATTCAATGTTCATTAAAGAAACTGATGAATATGAAATAATTGATATTGTTCGTAACCTCAAGGGGAAAAGATCAATTGATAGTGATAGTTTTGATATGTCTTTGATTAAAAATATTATTGATTGTATTGTTAGACCCTTTACGTATATTTGTAACCTTTCACTAATGACTGGGAAATTTCCTTTCAGAATGAAATTGGCTAAAGTGATACCGCTGTTTAAATCTGAAGACAAACATGTCTTCTCAAATTATAGACCAATTATAGACCAATCTCACTCCTGCCACAATTTTCCAAAATTTTGGAAAAGGTATTTTTAAAGAGGTTATATGATTTCATAACTAAACATCACATACTTAGTGAACAGCAATATGGTTTTTACAAAAAAATCGCACTACTTCACTGACTGTAATTGATTTTGTTGAACAGGTTACAAATGCAATTGAAAATAAGCAATATACTGTTGTTTTTTTTTTTTTTTTTTACAGAAAGCATTTGATACTATAGACCACACTGTGCTATTGGACAAACTACAGAGGTATGGTATCAGGGGATTGGCATATGATTGGATAGTTAGCTAGTTAAACAATAGATATCAGTGTGTACATATTGGTGGGGCAAAATCTGAACTCATGAAAATTACTTGTAGGGTGCCCCAGGGTTCAGTTCTGGGGCCGTTGTTGTTTCTTCTGTATATTAATGACATATGTTTGGTTTCCAAGTCTGTCAGTTGTATTTTGTTTGCTGATGATACGACTGTGTTTTGTAGTGGTAGTGTAGGATCACTTGGGACAGGTCTTGGACATGATGGAGAAGGAACTACAGAAGTTTAAACAATGGTTTGATTAAAACAAATTATCGCTCCACTTTGGTAAGACAAAGTGTATTATATTTGGAAACAAGTCAAGGATTTCCTGCAGAAATTTATTATTAAATGATATTAAAATTGAAACTGTAACTGATACAAAACTTCTTGGTGTTGTGTCAAACTGAGCTGGAAAATGCATATTAATTTCTGCGTAAAGCACAACATTTAATTTCCCAACACAACTATTTTATATCACTCATTGCTCGTTCCATACATGACCTACTGTATTGAGGTATGGGGTTATCGGGTTTGTGTGTTGTGTGCCAGTATTGTCTGGTTATATTTTGTAAATTTGAGTTGACTAAGTTTGCATGTTTTTTCTTTTTGGTATTGTCATCGTGTATGCGTATGTATGTAATATTCGTGTGTGCGTATGTATGTAATATATATATATATATATATATTAACTTCAATAACAGATAATCAAATAACTGAAAAGTTATCTTTGATAAAGATAAACTGATGAACCACCCAAAAATGTATCAGAAGTTACAGATAACCGATAAATTCCAGTATTTGAGTATTTGAATTTGAGTTTTAACACCACGGTCACTTTTGGAAGTGTATATGTATGTATATGTATATACGTGTGTGTGTATATATATATGTGTGTGTGTATATATATATATATATATGTGTGTATATATATATATATATATATATATATATATATATATATATATATATATATATATATATATAATATACACGAGGTCTTAGAAAAGTTTCGGCCCTTTTTATTTTTTTCAAAAACCATATGGATTTGAATCACGTGTGATTGTATCAGCCAAGCTTGAACCTTCGTGCACATGCGTGGAGTTTTTTCATGCCTGTCGGTCATTCGCCTGTGAGCAGGCTTTGTGTGAGCAGTGGTCCACCCCTCTCATCGGATTTTTATTGCGAATAAATGTCTGAACGATTTGGAGCTTTGCTGCATCAATTTTTTTCCAGAAACTGTGAGAGACCTCCAGGTGGACACCATTCGGAAAATTCAGATGGCTTTCAGGGACGATTTTATGGGGATTACACAGATTAAGGAGTGCTCCAGCCGGTTTAAAGACCGCCCACAGCTGCTGAGAGCGCGCCGCGCTCCGAGCGCCGATCGACAGGCTGAATCAACCAGATCATTTCCAACGTGAAGGCTTTGTTGATCCGGGACGTCGTCTGACTTACACAAAAATGGCAGGAGACGTGGACATCAGTACTTTTTCGGCACATTCCACTGTTACAGGAGTTTTTTTCATGGAACGAAAAGCGGAGGGATGCGCCACGGAGCCATTCATGGCACGGCACAAAACCACCTCCGTGTTGGTCTCACAGGACGGCTTTGAGATGGCTTTCAGACGGCTTTCGGTGGTTTTTCAGTCGTGTGACTATCCGTGAAATTGTGGATGAGCCTGGACATGCCAGAACATGCCCTGTGAGGCTTCATCACGGCGTTGCTTTGCGCCATGTGTGTGTGTATATATATATATATATATATATATATATATATATATATATATATATATATATATATATATATATATATATATATATATATATATATATATAT